>NC_090731.1:87143534-87443534 GCF_036898095.1 Palaemon carinicauda
CATCTCATCCTGGTAGTTTTCATAGAACCTATTGAGTTGGATTTTATGGCCTTGGTTGCGGCGTTGTTTGTGGAGAATGGGGGATCAGGAGGAATGATATTCAGTGAAATAGTAAGGTTAATGAATGTATGTACAATATCTACTGTTTTCCTCTCCTGTCACTGCCAGCTTTAACCAGCATTTACAGGTCGACAGTGTAGGAGGTTGAGCCATTCTAGTATTTTGAGGGTTCTTGACCGTCACATTTGAGGATAGAAAGAGGGAGAAACATGTTCAGGAAACAAAATACAGCGGCTGGAAGGACTATAGACGTTGGCATGATTTGGGAGAGGGGCGAGGCTTATGGGAGTTGGAGGGATATTTTAACGACAAAGCTAGCCCACTATAAGTTCCCGGCATACTATATTAAGAAGAGGGAAAAATTAAGACGGGTTATCAAAATGACAAAAATAATAATAATAATGATAATAATTCTCCGATAAAGCTTACCGTGTTGTTTATAATTTGGCCTACAACTGACATTTTTCTAAGAATCAGTGTATCGGTTTTCATTACACTCTTGATTTTCTTATTGATCTTAAACAATACTTCTGTCCTCTTTATGTGTCTACAATCTTTGACTTAACACCTATCGTCTTCAAAGGGAATTATTTTTCCGTATTCTTGAGGCAATGATAACAGCAGTTGAAAGTCGTTTGAGGGAAAGCTGATCATGCAGTTGGGAGAGTAGAAACAAAGTACGCCATTTTGCATTATTTTAGTGTAACATAATGGATCAGTAGTATAAGCATGAACATTGCCTTAACGAGTGAGAGATTTGGATAGTGTTGAGTACTATTCATGTTGCACTGATATTCAATTATCTAGAATACTTTTTTTATCATAACATAGGATTATGGAGTATTGAGTGATACAGGATCGGTGCGAAGAACTCATAATTGAGTGGTACAGGGCCCGTGCAAAGACCTCATAAAATAACAAACGTGTACAGTATATAGGAAAGCAAACGATTGCTTGAAAGACCTTGAACTTCGTTGTTTTTAAATTACCACCTGCTCTATAAATCTTCGGGATAACAGTTTCCTAGATTTGTCTTATCTTCATCATCTAGTGCCGATCTCCTGCTTAATGAACCACATTCTTGCACCTGTATTCTTAACATTGTCATTTTGAAATGGTGGAATACAGGTACCGCAATTATTGTATTGTCTGGGACATGTTGTGCAGTCATCTTGCTTAAGTGCTCATGTGGATGATTGCCATTATAATTACAATATTTTTAGAATTACGAATTGTGTGTTTCCACCCATGTCTCAAAAAGAGATCGAAATAGATTTTGTTTGCATATATGCACTGACACACATACATTGTATATATATATATATATATATATATATGATGTTAAATATTACTCCATTGCTTCCCAGGGACCGCTCTTGGAGCAAAACAAAACTCCACCGGCCATTAAGAGTTTTTGTTTTTATAAGTTGCTGTGGAACCAGTGTGGATCTCAAGACATAATTGAATCGAAAAGTTGTGCTCATATATTTAAAAAAATAACAAAGGTATATAAGTGAGAGTTTATTTGTTATTTCTTTCAACTATAGCGGGGTGATCTTATACCAGAGAATCCTCGTCCCATGTTCCCATGTGCCAGAACTTATAATTATCGCAGAAATATTATGATTTACTCACTAGCCATATTAATATGTATTGGGTAGGCGTTGTATGTATTTTTACTTAACTCTATTAGCAATCTGCCAAACCTCTTTCCTTGTCTTTTCTCCCTTATTTAGCTATTTTCTTTCTCGGTCTATTTTTATTATGATATATACCCTGTCATGCAGCCGTCTTGTTTCTTATAGAATCCTTGTCTATAGCCAAAGAATTAAATAGAGAATGTAAAGTTGTCACCATTTTTTCGAAATGTGCTCTGTACTTTTTTATATCTCTGTGTAAATTGTACTTTATTTGATTTTGTCGTTAGACTTCCTTGCGTAATATAGACCCTTTTTATAATGTCTCTAATGATGGTGATAATAAATAGAATAATCATTGTTAAATTGTGCCCAGCATTGTTGTATTAACGGACCATTGAATGTTTCATACAAGAATAATCAAACATTGAAAACCTGAGTCCCACCAGGGAACCTGGCGATGACATGCCAAGTTTTGGTTTTCTTTTGTGATGTTTTAGTTTGTGGGAGTTACTTTTTGATCCTCAGAAGGGCAGACACTTTCGGTTCTCCGTTTGTCTTTAGGGATGAGGTTGCCAGTCTTGTGTCCCTCTCATCGATTTCATCTAACGTTGGTCCTCGAATCATGGTTGGGTCAATTGTGGCTGCCAGGTTGAGAGGGACACACACCACGGATCTTGCACATCAGAGTCCAATGCCCTATCAGTAAGCCACTCTTGAAGGAGAGGGATTGCTTAGTATCGTCATGTTAGTTTAATAAGGATAAACCGCTGGCATAGAATTACTTTAATCATTGAAAATCATTGATATTTCCTTTCAATGAAAAAAAAAAAAAACAGGCAAGACATTTCCGTAACCTGAAGACCGAGAGATCAATAAGGGGAATAATAAACAGACCTACCGAAAATAACTACGGCTATCGACGTATCCGAAATGTGAAATAACTTCATGTACGTGAACTCCGGGGTTCTTGTGAACTATTTCAATCTGGAAGTTTGCAAGGCAAAAGGTAATTTTAATTTAGTAAAATAGTAAAGAAATCCACTCGCCCCGATAATCACTTTTTTAATATAATCGCGAATATTTGTTCCTAACCATTAAGGCCCTCAATCCATCTGGTGTCTGACCAGGTGTTCGATTTGGATCAATACCGATTCGAACCCATTTTTTTTTGTTTTCATTTCAGGAAGTATACCTTTTTATTGTTAATCATATACAGGGAGAATTAAGGTAGATTAGTGATGTATTTTATATAAATTTTTACTGAGGGATTGGTATTAAAGGATTGACGTCCTGAAATATCTAATGGCTTAAATGATTTTCTTTCAAGGTGTAATTGCAAAATTAATTATGTTTAGTTTTATTTCATTGAAGAATTCCTACCATCCAGTAATACCTTTCGAAAAGTATAGCATTATGATGTTTTGTGGTTGAGAAAACGCTCTGGTACATTGTGTACTACGTACGCTCCTTTCTAGTCCATCCCAGTTGCCAGTCCAATGCTGTCAGTGCGTCGTTGGTGAGGGCCGAAGACAGATGTGCCTCTCTGCTGTCTGGCTCTCACTCCTCTTGAACACATGCGCCCTTTGTGGCCATGCCGATGTAGGATTGTACAGAAAAGGTGACGTGTCGTAGTGGGTTCGTGAATCAAACCGTATCAGATTTCCTCAGATTCCGTATGAAAAGAGAGGTTTATTCTGTGCTCCAACCAACGTACAACCACAGTTTTGTTGAATGTGTGCGTACATGTGTTCCTAGGCACCACCGCATCTGTACGTTTTCAGAACCACCTGGCTTTTATATTATCGCGCACCCGCCAACACAGAACCATCTGGCGCACTAAAGAGTTGCTAGTTTGGCGTTTTATTCTCTTTATACCACTGCATGGTTGAGGAAGACCAAATGCCCATTTATTGTGCAAGTTATTGCAAGTGATTTAAACGTTAAATTGTACTTCTCAAACAAGAAACTTCACCGATGTTACATAATATGAGATCTGATAACCCTGATGTAAAGTGTCAATTATTTTACTGTGAGAAAATGCTTATCATTCTGAACTACCCCTCTAGCAGTATCTGGCATGTTATACGTCTAGTGCCCCCCCCCCCCCCCCTTCTCACAATAATGTACCCCCTTCCAGAGGAGTTACGAAGCGTGACGTTACGCCGGTGACATGTGTGAAAGTTCGGCAGCAGCTGTTGTTACTCTGAACATTCACAAAACCAGATGAATTCTGTTTTAGAATATAGTCACGTAACATTTATATTGATATTCAATTAATTAGTGTCGTCGTATCGATTTATCGCACTTATAAACAAACGGGTGTTTTGTAAAGCTTTCTTTTGGAGTGAACCTGTTTTGAAAAATATAACTCTCTCTCTCTCTCTCTCTCTCTCTCTCTCTCTCTCTCTCAGCTAATCTACAATCCTAAATGGGAAAGCACAATGCTTCAAGCCAAGGTTCCGACATTTTGAGAAAACAGTTTAGTACGTAAAGTAAATACGGAATTAATTAATATATCCTAAATTAAATTTAAAACATTAAATTATGATAAGATTAGATCAAGTCATAAACGACCGGTCTTGTGTCGATCTGTTCGACAAAGAAAATGCAACAAGAATAAATTTCCGAGGTTCCATCGATGCAGCTGCTATGTTGGGAAGATTCTCTTTCACAATCTGATCACAACTGGAACAGAAGTTTTAGAATGCTAACTAGTATTGAGCATATGGTGGAGAATGCTAGAACCAAAAGCAATGGATGAAATCTCTCTCTCTCTCTCTCTCTCTCTCTCTCTCTCTCCATGAATTAGAACAAAAATCGTTCATTAACCGATGAACACATTCAAAATTTATTTACACAAGTATTACTTAAGGTAATAAAATGTTTATCATACGTGATATTCGTGCGGAGTGTTTTCATGTGGGGGTGGACTACCTGTTTACCTACAAGGTCACTGTATTTTTAGCCATCCGTGGCCTTCTCAGCAGTCCAGGGGGCGGGGACGGTTGTTTGTTAGGTTGCAGTAGTGGTTGGGTTATGGTTAGACAATATATGGTTGGTTCCATGGCATAGCCCTTTATTATGTGTGAAGAGATTCTAATACTGAAATATGGTTGGAATGTTGAATGAAGTGTAGAGGAAATTATCTTGTAGATGCATGCAAGTAATTAAACTATATATATATATATATATATATATATATATATATATATGTGTGTGTGTGTGTGTGTGCGCGCGCGCGTGTGCGTCCTTATATATGTATTGCAAATTCGCGAGTCAGTGTTTACTAAAGGATTAAATTACTGTTAGCAGGTTTGATCAAGCGATTATTGCGGTTGACGCGTATGAACCATTGGAAGTCACTTAAACAAACACACACTCTCTCTCTCTCTCTCTCTCTCTCTCTCTCTCTCTCTCTCTCTCGTTGCATCTGGCTGTACACCACTTAGAGATGGCCAAGGTATTAGTGCCAGGGGGCAATGAATGAGATCTTTTGCACCACTCCTTCGCTTTCCCCCTCCCCCCCCCCTTCCATCTAACCCCTCTCACCCCCATGTATAAAACCAGTCCACCAAGGTCGTGCAAAATCCCTATTGCTGCTGCTGTATCAGCACCAGAAACCTACCTCTGGACTTGGTCTAGTTATCCTTGAGGGAATTTGGGTCCTCCGCGCTCTAGATGGATATTTCTAATTCCTGCTCTTGATTGCCATTTTTTATTCAATATGTGATTATGGTTGCCTATTCCGTTCGCTTCAATTTTGTGTTTCATAGACAAATGTGTGTACTTTTTTTCCGGGTATTTCATGCTCCTGTAACACTTGTAATATTTACATCTCTTGAATCTGAGATGGGTAGGGAAACAGAGTAAGAAACGTAACTCTCCTGTCTAGCAAGTTAGCTAAGTTTCGGTTAGGAAGGCATCCGTCTACCGTAATTGGATGTTTTAAGGCAACAGGAGGACTAAAAAATCACGAATATATATGGAAACTGCAAAACTGCTGCAACATATTCCGAGGATGGATGTAATGCATCGTGACGGGGGGCTATGACTGATCGTCTAAGAGCCCCGCCCGGACACAAGGTCTGGGCAATCTGTGCACGCACAATACCTCGTGAACACCGAACTTGTCTGGAATTTACGTTTCAAATAAACCTTTGTAACACAGGTAAAGAGTTAAATTTTTTGACGGAATACAGTTTAATGTCGTGCGAAGGGTTTGGGAGAGGGGGAGACAGTGTCGAAGGAATACCAGAAAAAGATTGAAGCTTCTTGACCAATGGCTAGCAACCTTATGCGACCCCAACCTCAAAAAAAAAAAAAAAAAAAAAAATAGTCTTGCGAGTCTATGAATGTGATATTCAGTGACGTTATCTTGATTGATTGATAGGTTATTATGGACGAAAAAACATATTTGCCAAATAACGAAAATATCTTGAGCTTGCTATCTGAGGTCTGATGTTGATTTAAGTTAGTAAATCATTAAAAGTTCAGACATAAACGCAGTAATGATGTGTATTATTATTACTATTGTTATTATTACTTGCTAAGCTACAACCCTAGTTTGAAAAGCTAGATGCTATTAGCCCAAGGGCTTCCAACAGGCAAAATAGGCCAGTGAGAAAAGGAAATAAACAAACTATAAGAGAAGTAATTAACAATCAAAATACATATTTTAAGAATAGTAACAACATTAGAATGAAGCTTTCATATAATTTATAAACTTAGAACTTCAAAAAAACAAGAGGAAGAGGAATAAGATAGAATCGTGTGCCTGAATGTACCCTCAAGCACTACTCCAAGACAGTGGAAGACCATGGTACAGAGGCTATGGCACTGCCCAAGACTAGAGAACAATGGTTTGATTTAGGAGTGTCTTTCTCCTAGAAGATCTGCTTACCATATCTGAAGAGTCTATCCTTACCAAGAGGAAAATTGCCACTAACCAATTACAGTGCAGCAGTTTATACTTTGAACAAAGAAGAACTGTATGGTAATCTCACTGTTGTAAGGTGTATGAGGACAGATGAGAATATATAAAGAATAGGCCAGACTATTCGGCGTATATATAGGCAAAGGGAAAATGAGCTGTAACCCGAGAGAAGGATCCAATGTAGTACTGTCTGGCAAGTCAGAAGACCCAATGACTATGGTTCCTTGGCCAACCTACTACCTTCCACAATCAGGGATATACTATGATTCGCGTTATGAGAAAGGTCTGTCTGCTCTTGTTTTATGGCTGTCCTTTTTTTATTACCTTGTTTCAAGGTGTTTTATGCAGAGGGTTGTTGTGGTGCTATAATTATCTTGCCCCTCATAGTTTACGATCTTAAGGCAAAAGGCTGTAGAATGTAGTTTCTGAAGGTCGGCAAGTTAAAAAGTTTTAATTTCATGTTGATTCCAGTTATCATGAACATTAGCTTGTTATCATTATCATTATTACTTGCTAAGCTACAACCCTAGTTGGAAAAGCAGGATGCTATAAGCCCAGGGGCTCCAACTTTTCTTAGAAGTGACGGCTACTGGAAAGGCCATTGACTTGGTGCCACACTAAAGCTCTCAATTAACCGGAAAGGTTTTGTACACCACACCCAACTTTTATTTTGATAGACTCTCCGTTATTATGACATCGATTTTTAGGATTTATTTATTTTCTCCTGAAACACACACACACATATATATATATGTATATATATATATATATATATATATATATATATATATATATATATATATATATATATATATATATACTAGCACTGCTACCATCACCTAAGCTATCAGCCCTAGTTAGAAAAACAGGATTCTATAATACCGGGTTCCAACAGGGATAAATCACCCACTGGGAAAAGGAAATGAGGAAATAAATAAACTTTATAAGAAGTAGTGAATAACGAATAAGAAATATCTTAAGATCGGTAGTAACGTTACAATAGAACTATCATATGTAAACTATGAAAAGAGATATGTCAGGCTGTTAAACATAAAAACATTCGCTGCAAATTTGAGCTTATGAAGTTCTATCATTTCATCTGCCTGATTCGGAAGAACATTCCACAGCCTGATCACAGCTGAACTAAAACTTCTAGAATACCGAGCAGTATTGAGCCTGATGTTGGGGAAGGCAAGAATGTTAGAATTAACTGCATATGTGGTACTATGTACATAATGGTACAGTCTAGAAAGATTTGAATGCAAATTATGGTCAGAATTATGAAAACTCTTATGCAACAGGCATAAAGAACTAGTTAAATGACGGCGCTGAAGATTGCAGTACTATCCAGATCATGGCTAATAAATTTCATAGTTTTTGTCTAACATATTATTATGAGAGTCAGCAACTGAAGATCAGACAGAAAAGTTCTCGAAACAAGACAGCATAAAAGAATTAAAAAAATTCTTTAGAATATATTGTTGATCACCGAAAATCTTAAATGACTTTTTCAATAGGCTTTTTTTTTTAAGAGAACGGAGCAAGTGCGGTTCTCAAAAGTAAATTTGTAGTCTAGAATAAAACCTAAAATTTAAAACGAATTGTATATAATTAAAGAAACATTATCAATGAGAGAGCTAGCCATACTCGCACTCACACCTTGAGTTATGATAGGGTTCAGCTTTATGCACCATGATTTGTACCATGCTCTAACATTAGCAAGATCTCTATCAACGGCTTCGGCAACCCTAGATCTATATTAAGGAGATGGAATTGAGGCTAAGAGAGTAGCATCATCTGCATATGCAACGAGCTTGTGTTCTAATCCAAACCGCACATCATGTGTATATAGTATGAAAAGTAATGGACCAAGAACAACATATATCACATTCTTAAACTCATTGTAGTGCCCATCAACAACAATTCTGCAATATATTACTTAATACAATTCAATAACAATGCTAAGAAGAGACCCACCTACTCCCAACTGTTTGGGTTTGAAAACAAGGTCCTCATAATTGACACTGTCAAGTCTTACAAACTTCCAGTCGACAAGCAAGGCATTTCGGTACTGCAAAGGAAATAGTAAGATTGGCATCATATGCTCCAAGGCGTTTGCGAAAACCAAATTGCAAACAGGGAACAAATTACCTAAAGCGTTTTATCAAAAGACCTTCAAAACCTCAAGATAATATGTGAGGTAAGGAAATTAGATGTTGATCAGCAGGGATAGAACTATAACAAACACATTTACCTAATGAGGTAAAATTACCAATTCTCTAATAAGTGCAAAAGAGAACCTCTTCTTGCTAAATTTTATATTATATATATATGGATATATATATATATGGATATATATATATATATATATATATATATATATATATATATATATATATATATATATATATATATATGTATGTATGTATGTATGTATGTATGTATGTATGTATGTATATATATGTATGTAAGTATATATATATTATATATATATATATATATGTATATATGGGTGTGTGTGTGTGTGTAAGGTGATAGTTGGCTCCTGAAGACCAGACAGGAGAATAATACTGGAAAGAAGGTAGAATAAAAGAATTGAAACTTTTCAGAATAGATTGATTATCGAAAATCTTAAAACTTTCCCAGTAAGGCAATTTTTTTGCGCAGTTGAAAAAGGAACGGGCTGGTTCTTTTAATTATAATATATATATATATATATATATATATATATATATATATATATATATATATATATATATATATATATATATATATATATATATATATGTGTGTGTGAGTGTGTGTAAGGTGAGAGTCGGCTCCTAAACACCAAACAGAACAATACTGGAAAGAGGGTAGAATAAAAGAATTAAAACTTTTTCAGAATAGATTGATCACCGAAAATTTTAAAACTATCTCAGTAAGGTAATTATTTTTCATAATTGAAGAAGGAACAGACCGATTCTTCTAACTATACATTTTATATATATATATATATATATATATATATATATATATATATATATATATATATATATATATGCGTGTATGTATGTATGTATGTGTAATATATGACTCATTTGTAATGAAATTACTTTTTTTAATACTTAACATACCAGTATGTTTCAGCGTGGATAGTACAAAACACGTTTTGGTTGCTCTCTAGGAAGCTCATTCATTTTCTTTTAGTTGAACAAGAATCCCACTACCTAACACCCAGTTGCATTTTTAGTTTATGACTGGTATCATCACTACTACTTAAACGGAGAGGGTTAATATTGTTCTAACGAAATTTTTACCGAAGCTGCACCTTTGCTTTGGCAACTTATGAGAATGTGTTAGGAGCGATGGAAATTTAATTTATGGGATAAAGGACCTTTCATGGAGTGAGGAGTAAATATTTGAAATGTAAACACGTATCTGTGGAATAATCAGAAAAGACTCTACCTGACCGAGAAAATAGTCTGTGAATAGAATTCTACTGTATACTGTACACGCTTCGGGTATTTTTCTTTAGATCACACCTGCACATCTGCAATCATCACATCCGCAGCAAACGCACGTCAAGAGTGCAATAAGATAATGAAGACCAACGAAGAATATATCGATTTCAGAGACTATGAGATATTTTCAATAATAGGTGGCTGTAGCATATATTGTGTTTTGTTCCGTTTGTTTATCCTTGAAGACGTTTCCATATCAGTATGTCTCCATGCTCCCATTCCTGAAGTGTTCTCTAATTGGTTGCTGCATAGTGCAATGCTTTAGATGGAAAAAAAAAACACTCTGCCTGCACATGAACCCAAATAATATTTGGTAGAGCAAAGAACTATAATTATTATTATTATTTATACCAGCTAATCTACAACCATAGTTGGAAAAGCAGGATACTACAAGCCCTGGGACTCCAACAGGGAAAGTATCCCATTGAGGAAAGGAAACAAGGAAATAACTAACTGTATATGAGAAATGATGAATGGAAAATATAAAATATTTTAAGATCAGTAACAAAGTTAGAATAGCTCTCTCATATATGATATATGAAAAGGGTTTTAGGTTATTAATACGTCTAGGGAGAGGAAGGGGTATTATACGGTGATATAGATGGCTGATTAAATTACTATATATATATATACAGTATGTATATATATATATATATATATATATATATATATATATATATATATATATATATATATATATATATATATATAGTGTGTGTGTGTGTGTGTGTTTATATGTATGTATGTGTGTCTGTGACCACATAAACGTTGGCTCTTCATTGTTTAAAAAAAAATCACGCCTAGAAAATATGCAGGATATTTTATTAATAAACAATTTAAAATATTTTTTTGAAATATTACCGCTCGAGAGTACTACATTGGATCCTTCTCTCTGGTTACAGTTCATTTTCCTTTTGCCTACCTACAGTACACAAACACACAGCGAATATTCTGGCCTATTCTTTACACATTCTCCTCTATCCTCATACAGTGAAGCTAACAACACTGAGATTGCCAAACAATTCTTCACCCAAGGGGTTAACTACTGCACTGTATGTTCAGTGGCCACTTTCTTCTTGTTAACGGTTGAAGAGACGCTTTAGCTATGGCCAGCAGCTCTTCTAGGAGGACACTCCAAAATCAAACCATTGTTCTCTAGTCTTGGGTAGTGCCAAAGCCTCTTTACCAGGGTCTACCACTGTCTTAGGTTAGAGTTTTCTTGCTTGAGGGTACATTTGGGTACGCTGTTCTGTCTTGTTTCTCTTCTTGATTTGTTAACTTTTTTATAGTTTATATAGGAGATATTTATTTTAATGTTATTACTCTTCTTAAATCTTTATTTTTCCTTGTTTCCTTTCCTCACTGGGCTATTTTCCCTGTTGGAGCCCCTGGGCTTATAGCATCCTGCTTTTCCAACTAGGGTTGCAGCCTAGCAAGTAATAATTGTGATGGGGATAATAATAGTAATAATATTAATAATAATATCTTATGGAACAAACCTTTTGCAATCTTGTTATTGAATGCACTGCTTTGAATACCCAAAACAAATTTAAACTTATTTTCTTGTTTTTCTTACAGAGTAAACACAATGACGGATGAGCTCCTGTCGTTGAAGTGGAATAATCACAAATCCACTTTTGCTGATATTCTTACAATACTCAGGGACCAGGTAAGAGTATTTGCATCTCTCTCTCTCTCTCTCTCTCTCTCTCTCTCTCTCTCTCTCTCTCTCTCTCTCTCTCTCTCTCTCTCTCTAGTTGTAATCACAGCTTGATTGAATCATACAGTTATTTGTAAATGATGTTAGTTGGTAGGTGATGAATTAGAATTGATGGTAAGAGAATATTTATGGATATTTTGACAGTTCTGAGAATCCTACAAGACTCCTCTTCCAGGAGTTTTTGTAAATTACCTGTAAATTTGATTAAACGTAATCTTTTTTGGGAGGTTTTAATGAAAGTTACAATTATGATGATATATCTCATTTTATTGCAAATTCTTTGCATTTTTAAAACAGGTCATGTAAGGTTAGGTTTTATGGCCCTCAGAGAAGACTGTTTTAAAATTACATAGCTTTAATTGTATATAATTTTCACTGAATGTTCGCTATTGTGTGTTGTATAGATGCCCTTCACCCAGGTTATATGGTGCTCATGCAACATTTTATCCAAAAGGAAGTTTACTACTTCACTTTATATATTGGAGTCATATTTCTCACCTCTGTTTATTTCCTTTCCGTCTCATGGTGTGTTCTGATATTAGGTCTAGAAAAAGTTTAGTTTAAACTTTTGTCTTTTATATGGTTAATAATTACTATATTACATTAATTTTATTCCTTTGTTTCCTGGGAATCGAAGATTGCAGGTCAACCTTTAGTTTTGTGTAATTCTGTTCATGTGTAATTATGTTTTTTCTTTTTTTCTTTTTTTTTTTTGAATATAAGTATTTGCCATTTGATAGATACTTTTGTATATTCTGTTGACAGTTAATTCATTTTTTTGTAAATGAATACTGAAATTTAGCATGATTCCTCAAGTGGTGTTCTGACGGCATATTTTATTTTGAAAGAAGTCAATTCATAATTCTGTAGTGCCTACGTTTATCCTCTGATACATGTGGATTGTTTAGCACAATTGGTCTGCATTATGTTATGAAAAATATTGAGAGTGGATAATTTATACTGTTTACTTACTGCAGTTCACGTTAAGGGTGATGAAAATTATTGATACATTTTGAATAATACAGTATATACTTTGTTTGTTCCGGCGCAAATACAAGCACTTCGTTATTTATAGGGGTTATTACTTTTGGCAAAGCTGAAAGACTAGCCAAGACAATTTTAGTGAGGAATAACCACCCCATCCGCTAGTTAGCGGTAGGGGTTGGGGTAGACCGGCTTCTCTGCTCACTCACACCAGTCGGTTGAGTAACCACTTTTGCTTTTGGCTCGGTAGAGTGTAGACATCCCGTCTCTTTCTCCTGTAACTTGACTTGCCTTGACTAGTAATTTACTTTTTCATTTTCTTTTGTTACAGGTGTTTGTAAGTGCAGTCCCGGTATGCGGACATGGCCTGGTCCCGAAGGCCACACCTGCAGTACCTTTATGTCATCCATTGAGACGGGCCCTCACCTTCTGTGCCCAGCTTGCCGAGGCCATCAGTGTTCACGGGATGACACCTGTGTTGAGTGTCAGGAGTGGCCTGCCTCCCTGTGGGAGAGGTTCGGGCGTAAGAAGAAGAAGTCTAAGCGCGATTCTTTGCCTTCAGGGTCTTCCTCGAAATCAAAGAAATCATGGGCTTCTGCTTCTTCTACCCTCCAATCTCTTTCCAAAGCTGCTCCTCTGCCCGGTCCTTCCAGGGCTCGGCCAAGTAGCAGCGCAGGGCTTGTGACTCCAGGTCAACCCTGTGGGGTAGGTAACGACGATGACTCCCCTAGTGAGTCAGCTCCTTCCATTCCCCTGGGGAGCGCCTGCTCTTTCTCGGATCTTGCATCCTTTTTGGCCATTGCTGGGCATCGATGGTCCCCCTTCAAAGGAAGCTCTCTTCGAACTCCTTCAATTGGGAGCGGAAAGAAGGCGGTCATCTCCTTCCTCCGCGGAAGTTGATTCTTCTTGTGTTGGCGCAGGCGCTGCTACCTGTTGGTCAGGCTCTGAGTCTGTTTCTGACGCCGAGGAGTTTGCTGATCCACCAGGGACGGTGGCAGAGCTTTCTCTGAGGCAGGTTTTCCCTTCGGAGGAATGAATCTCTTGTTCAGTGAGAGAAGACCACCACTGGGCATCGGCAGTCCCCGTACGTTTACAGTTCTCCCCCAGGCGTTAATGGACTTAGATGTCAGGATACTAGAAAACCTCAAATCAATCAATCCAGGGGTGGAGGGAGAGCCTTGTCTTAAACGATGTTCTCCTTCGGGAGAACAAATCTTCCCTTCGGAGGGGGTAGCTTTCGAGCTGGATCAGTTTCCCCTACGGGCAGAGTCTGCTCTACGTTCCTCTTCGGAGGATCATAGGGTGGAAGGGATTGTGACCCCTCTCTATCCTGGACGTTCTCCTTCTCGGGCTGTGAGATGTCTTTTTGAACCCGCTGGTTCTCCTCACATTGACCATTAGGTGTCTTGTGACGATCACCCTTTTGGGCTGGCGGAATCATGAGCCTTCAGGCTATCGTCATGTTGATTCTGTGGGTTCTTATGACCCCAGGAGTCCTTTGGGCCTCCGTCGTGCTGAACTTTCGGGTTCTCGCGACTTGGAACCTTCGAGTTCCAGTTACGCGGAGCTTCCGGGCTCTCGTAACGATGGTTACGCTGAGCTTCTGGGCTCTCGTAACGGGGGTTACGCCGAGTTTCGGGGCTCTCGTAACGATGGTTACGCTGAGCACTTGGCCTCTTGTTCCATCATTCACGCTGAACCCTCGGGTTCTCGTGACGGAGATTTCGGTCTCCTGTTACGCTGACCCTTCGGGGTCTCGCAACCCAGGTTACCGTGAGCCTCTCATGGCAGGCAAACTGTGGTTTCCTGTTATATTGACCCTTCGGGGCCTCGTAACACTGGTATCGCTAAGCCTACGGGCTCTCGTTCCGGATGCTACGCTGAACCCTTGGGTTCTCTTAGCAGGGAGTTCTCTCCTCGTTGCGTGAACCCTAGGGGTTCACGCAATCACGCTGAACCTGTCGGTTTTCGTGACCCTCGTCATGTATAGTTTCACTTTCATGACAGAGAGTCTTCGGATTCTTGTCCCGCAGAGCTTTTGGGCTCACGTGACTGTTGCTATGCTAAACCTCCGGGTTCATGCAGCCCTCATCCTGTTATCCATCCTACAGGAGTTAGTGACGAGGTTCCTCGGGGTCCTCGTCGCGTGGATTCCTATGGGTCACGCGACTGGGGTTTACACTCCACGGTTGCTCCCCCTCCTGGTTTTCCACCTCTTGCTCTGGCTTAGTTGTGCTGCGTCACACGACAGAACAGCGTCTCGCGATGCGTTTGGAGCCACAGCTTTTGACATTCCAGCATCTCGTGCTAGAGAGGTTTGTCACGGTCTGCCATCCTCACAAAAACCACATCGGTGGTTGCTTCGTCCTCGGACAAAATATCATCGCCGTTTTTGGCTGCAAAAGGTCACTCCTCTTGGGGAAACTCTTCTGCCAGGAGAGACGTCCATCAGTCTCTCCAGTCTCAAGGGCTTCCATTACCTCAGAGACGTCAGTCACCTACGTGACAACGCCCAGAGCCTATCCCAAAGGGTAGGCCTTTGCCGATCTTGCCTGGTGGGAAGCCTCCTACAGGCAAGAGGGCTAAGAAACCTTCCAAGGTTGCTAAGCCCAAGGAGCTGTGTACTTTATACCTAAGGACCTCCCTCTCAGTTCTACAGGAGCCCCTGGCCCCCATGGCTTTGAGCATTATTCAATATAATACGTTAGGCCGTGACGGGGTCACTCCTCGCTCCCAGTCCTTAGGAGGCACTGCGAGGATTCCTTTGCTCCCACCTCTCGTTCCGGGGGCTTCCCCTCCTTCTGACACTAGGAGGAGTTTGGAGGATTCCGCTCCTGCGGGTCCTTCCGGTAGGGAGAAACCCTTCTCCCCTCGCAAGAGACCTCAGGAAGAGAGTGTGCAAGAACTCCAAGGTAGCCCCTTGCAGTTCAAGGTCCCACAGGCTAGACCTAAGGAGAAGAGGAAAAGAATCCGTCCTTCTCTTCCCAAGGAAGACAGGGTAACCTGCTACAGTGACTCCTTTCGTCCCTCCCCAGTCGAGATAGTGCCTAAGGAGGTACGACCTTTGACTGGGCGTGATTTGCTCCCTCCAGAGGCGGATTACCATCCCGCCCGTTGACCAGCAGAGCCTTCCAGGCCCTCGCTGACGGAGGAACACTTGCCTCGGGGCAGGGAGCCGAAGGATTTATTTACCATCCCTAAATCCTTGCCTAGGCTTTCCCCTTTGCTGCCTGCTAGGCAGCTGGAAGCAAGCACATCCTCAGCAGTTTCCCTGTCTCCATTCTATCCTGATGACGACTTCGATCCACTCTGGGCTCCTATGTGTGAGAGTTCGGATGTGGAAGGGCAAAACGATACCGAGGACGACGCTTTGCCAGCTGTCGCTAGCCCTAAGCTAACGGAGGATGATAGGAAGCAATCAGAGCATGCCTTCTAGCAGGTCTTAGCCTGCATTCGATCCATCAAGTGTCTGCCAGATTCATTGATAGTCCCTCTAGATGGAAAAGAAACTGTCCTTGACCACTTTTACGGTACTTGGAAACCCCTGAGGGCCAGTGCAGCTCTGCCCTGGTCAAAGGGGTTGAGGAGTGCCAAACAGAAGGCAGTGTCCTAGGCAACTGGGTCCACCTCCTCTCTCCACTCCAACTCATCCATCAAGCTCCCTCCTCCTCCGTATGTGTTTCAGAGGAAGTACCACGAGATCCTCGGAGAGTCTCTTCCTACCTTGCCTCTCGATCATTCCATGAAGGCACTCTCGAGGGCCACGCCCTTCGGGAAGCTTACGGGACTTCCAGTCTTGTTCTCGGCCTCCGAGATCCTCAACCAGAAGGTGGCGAAGTACGCCATGCAGGCGACTTCATGGCTAGACTTCTGGTTTGGATCTTCAAGATAACTGAGATGATCTAAGGATCTGTCTTGGGAGTCCTCCAGGAAGTCTATGGAGACTTTCCTACTGTCTGGTACTCGGGCCATCGAGTACCATCAGGTGGTGAACCTTTGGACCAACACCATCCCAAAGAGGAGGGATGCCGTCATAGGAAGATTCCATAGGCAACTCCCTCAGGCCGAGGTGGCAAGACTTAGGAATGCACCTGTCGAAGGTACCTCCCTGTTCAACCCCGAGGATGTTGAGCGGGTGGCAGAGAGGTGGAGGAAGTCCAGCCAGGACTCCCTCATCCAAAAGGTCTTAACAGCCAGGCCTTACACTTATCAGCCACAGTGGAAACCACCTCCGAAACCGCAAACAAAGAGGGCTAGAGACCCGAAAGAACAGGGTCAAAGGGGGTTTAAGCAAGCCCTTCGTGGTAAAAAGTCCTTTTGTGGAGGAAAGGGAGAGAAGGGATTTGGCCGGGGCCGATCCCATTAAGACAGGCAGTCCTCCCATTTGTCCACCTGTGGGGGTATGCCTACAAAGCCGCTGGCAGAAGTGGCTTCACCACGGAGCCTAGCCCTGGGCGGTCAAGGCAGTTAGTTCAGGGTATCGTGTCTCGGTCACTCTCTCTCTCTCTCCTTCCACAGACTCGAGTGCAGCTTCCATCGAACTCCTATGCGAAGGGATCCGCATAGGAGTGTGCCCTCAGGGCAGAAGTTCAGACCATGTTGGAGAAGGGCGTTCTCCAAGGGGTCCTCGATGGGTCCCCAGGCTTTTACAGTCAATTCTTTCTTGTGAGAAAGGTGTTTGGAAGCTGGAGACCAGTCATCGACCTCTCTGCTCTGAACAGGTTTGTCGAACAGACCCCGTTCAGAATGGAGACGGCTGACACTGTCAGACAAGCGATAATACCGCAAGGACTTCATGAAGGATCTGAAGGACGCATACTTCCAGATCCCAATCCATCTGTCTTCCAGGAAGTATCTAAGATTCATGCTGACCCAGAAGTATTACCAGTTAAGGGTGCTGTGTTTCGGTCTTTCCACAGCACCTCAGGTCTTCACGAGAGTGTTCGCCCTAGTGTCATCTTGGGCTCACAGAGTCGGTATCCGTCTCCGCCACTGAGACGAGCTTCTAAGTTTTTACCAGGATCTGGGGATCGTGATAAACCTCGAGAAGTCTCATCTGCTTCCCTCTCAAGAACTGGTATACTTAGGCATGTGCATAGACACTCTAAGGCTCAAAGCTTTCCCATCAGATAAAAGAATTCAAAGGCTGAAGAACATAGCACAGGTCTTTCTGAGACAGGAAGAGCTCCCAGCTCTGAGTTTTCTTCGCCTTTTTGGTCACCTGTCTTCTCTGACCTGACTGGTTCCCAACAATCGCCTCAGGATGAGCTTTCTCCAGTGGCGTCAGAAATCCAAGTGTAATCAGTCCAGCATTTCCAGGGATCATCTAGTCCGCATAGGTCTAGACTAGAGGAATGGTCGGATCTCAGATGATCCAAACCTCTGCAAAGATCTGATCTTCTCGTCTCTCCCCAGAGTTAACGCTCTTTTCGGATGCATAAAAAAAAAGGGAGGGGGGCCCCACATGCTGCACCATTACATCTCTGGCCAATGGTTTGAATTAGAAAGGTACCAGTACATAAATCTCTTAGAGATGAGGGCAGCCTTCCTGGCCCTCAAACAGTTCCACCATTTCCTGGCAGGGCACTGTGTGGTGTTGATGAACGACTACCCCATGGTAGTAGTTTATCTGAACAAACAGGGCGGTACCTTTTCGCAGCAGCTGTGCCATCTTGTAGTAGAGATACTCAGATGAACAGAAGACAACTCGGTGACCCTATCAGCTCACTTCATTCAAGGCAAGCGGAATATGCTAGCAGACAAGCTGAGCAGAGCAACTGTGATAGGTGGCACTGAGTGGTCTTTGAATCCTCTGATAGCCAACAAAGTCCTAACTTTGTGGGGTTCCCTGACTGTGGATCTGTTCGCAACAGCCCTGAATTTCAGGCTCCCGATATACTGCTCCCCAGTCCCGGATCCCCAAGCTCATTGGCAAGATGCTTTTCAACAACGGTGGATAAACCTGGACGCTTGCACAATTCCCCAGTTCTGTCTGATGAGAAAAGTACTCGACCAGGTATGAGCAAGCAACAACTTGCAAATGACTCTTATAGCTCCCCTATAGCATCATCCAGAATGGTTCTTAGACCTTCTGCAACTCCTCACGGAGATCCCGATGGAGCTCCTTCCACAGCACGATCTGCTCAAACAACCACATGCCAACATCTTCCACAAGACTGTAGCTTCGCTTTGGCTTCACACCTGGAGACTATCCAGCACCTCCTCACACAGAGAGGCTTTTCACAACCAGTTGCGAGAAGAATGGCTGGACATCTCAGGAAATCCACAGAGGCAGTCTTCCAGGCAAAGTGGTCAGTTTTCTGTGGTTGGTGTCGTAGAAGGGGTATCTCTCCCCTCGATGCCACTGTTCCAATTATACCGGAGTCCCTTATATACCTCCGGGAAGAAATGTTTCTCTCTGTTTCGGCAGTCAAAGGCTACCGCTCAACCTTGAATCTCGCCTTTAGCCTGAAAGGAGTTGATATTTCCTCCTCGGTGGAACTTTCTTTGCTCATATGTAGTTACAAGCTTAATTGTCCCCAGTCAGAGCTTATACCTCCTCCTTAGAACGTGGTTCGGGTCCTTCGGTCTCTGAAGGGCCCCCCTTACAAACCATTTCGCCAGGCTTCCGATCGCCACCTAACGTGGCAGATGGTGCTCTTGCTCACGTTGGGGGCCAAGAGACTCAGTGAACTACACGGTTTATCTGCTGACATCTCCCACTCCAGGAGATGGGGAGAAGTAATCCTCAGCTACATCCCTGAGTTCGTTGCTAAGACTCAAAATCCGTGTGTGCTGGAGTCCAGGTTTGGCCTATTCCGGATAGAGTCTTCGTTCTGTAACTGAAGATCCAGACCAACTGTTATTATGTCCAGTAAGTAGTCTGAGGTGTTACTTAAAAAGAAAACAGCAGGAGCTTGCCCCCATGTGCAAGCGCTTTTCGTTAGCACGGGGAACGTCAAGAGGAGGGTCATGAAAAATACGATTTCCTCTTGGATCAGGAAAGTAATTGAAAATGCTCTCAATCCAGACCCTCCTCCGTCCAATCTACCTAGAGGTCACAACGTCGGGGGCATTGCAACGTCCCTGGCATTCAAGAAAAACTACTCTGTGGCGCAGGTACTGCAAGCGGGCGTGTGGAAGCGTTGAACAACCTTCACCGCCCACTACCTATAAGACGTAACCCACAGGAACATGGAAACCTTTTCCATTGGTCCTGTGGTGGCTGCATGGCAAGTGGTCTGAATGCCTCAAGCTCCTTGATGGACTGGTAACAGAGGGTTGAGGGATGAGGTTACTTGGGTTAGTCTGGGGTGAATGAGAAAGAATGTCTGGCTCCTTTCTTCCTTTCACCTTCTCGCCCCCTGGAGAAAACAGCATTACAAGACCACAGCAAATCTGACCTCACTTCTCTGTAGGTAAGACTCATTTCCCTTGTGCATCATTAGTATTTTACATAATACTTTGTTAAGTCCCAATACCTCTTGAGGGAGGATATTGGGTAAGTCTTAGAACTCTAGGCTTGTACTTGAGTTCTTATGTAAAGACAAGTCACTAGTCTCTCTCACACAAGCTTCTGTAGGGCTTTATCAGTGTATTACTTTGTAACGATATTTGTTTTGATCGAGGGTAGTGTTCCTACTAATTTGATCATAGATCGAAATAGAGAGAACCCTGGGTCATAGCCAAGGCCAGGTTGTAGGACTTCCTCCCTCCTAAGAGTAAGTCACCCCTATAAATAGCGAAGGGTTTGTATTTGCGCTGGAACAAATAACAAATTGCAGATAATTTGTATTTTTCCTAGCATACAAACCTGTAGCTATTTACTGTATACAAATTGGCCCGCCACCCTGTCCCCCAAGAAGTCCTGCCATAAAGCAAAAGTAAAAGTTGTTACTCAGCCGACTGGTGTGAGTGACCGGAGTAGAAGGTCTACATCACCCCCCACCCGCTAACTAACGGATTGGGTTAGTTATCCTTCACTAAAATTGTCTTTGCTAGTCTTTCAACTTTGCCAAAAGTAATAACCCCTATAAATAGCTCCAGGTTTTTATGCTAGGAAAAATACAAATTATCTCCAAATTTGTTAAATTTAATTAATAATTGTGGTATCTTTCTTTTACAGGAAGTATTCATCGATGTGACATTGGCCTGTGGTGGGAAACAATATCCAGCTCACAAATTTGTATTGTCAACATGTAGTGATTATTTTAAGGAGATGTTCACTAAGAATCCATGTAAACATCCTATAGTGTTCATGAAAGATGTTTCTGCTAGAGACTTGGAGGCATTATTAGATTTTATGTACAGAGGTGAGGTTAATGTTCCCCATCATAATCTAGCATCATTAATTAAAACGGCCGAGGGACTGCAGGTAAAAGGATTAGCTGTTCCTGATGATCCTGTGCATCTCAGAAGACCGGACAGATCATCCAGAGAGGTCCCAACTCCAAGGCCACCTATAGACCCTGCTGTAAGCCCACCACCAAAGAAAAAAAGAACTCCGCGAGAATCTGATTATATGCCTGTTGGTCCAGTAGGCCTTGTGTATAGTAATTTGTCTCCCCCAGAGCCTAATAGTCCCTATGATTTGTCACAAAAATCATCTTCCTCATCTGTGTCACAATCTGATAATGTCCAAAACGAGTGCACCCAGTCAGTATCTCCCGACCAACCTCATCAGTCCCATCAAACTCATTACCCCAACAAGGAAAGCTCTCCAGATGATACCAAGCATGTCTCAAGTACGCCACAACCTCCTCAAACACCACAACCCCCACGGTCACCTTTACCTCTTCCACCAACCTCAGAAGTTAATTGTCAAGAAAAACCTCATGATGAATCCGATCCACTACCTGGACCTTCTTGGAAAAGTTCTGCAAAGATGGAAGAAGATGTGGTAAGCCAAAATTGATATGTCCATTTTTGAATGAGAGGGAAGGAATGATCCAATTTAGAAGTTAGATTAATTTTAAGCTGTTAATGTACAGATACTTTCACTGTTGCTGCTTGATGAATGCTTACAATTTAGGAACATGATCAGAAAAACTCTTTTTTTCTATATACAGTACTGTAAATCAAAAGCAGAAGTCTTTTGTTGCTGTAACATTTGAGCTTTGACAAAGAGAAGGTGGTATTTGTGTTTATACAAATGCAAATCAATTTTACATGTGTCTGTTTTAACTTTCAACTGCAAGATTTTCTGTACAGTACTGTATAGTAATCTATCAGCATTCTATGAAATGAAAAGGCCAATAAAAGCAAGTTCAAAATTAGAAAAAAAAACATATAAAGGATTTCAACTTTAAATGACTTTTAATAGCATTTCTTGTGAGATAACTGTTTGATGTTGAAACTTACAAGCTGTAATAATCCATTTGGAATTTTCACGAAGAAATTTTTTTTATTTTACTAGAATCACTTACATTTCAGATAATACACTCATAATAAATAACACTTCAGCCTTCAATGTCTTTGAGTAGTCTAATATTGATACTACTGTCCTAAAAATACTTATGAATGATATGGGAGATTTGATTAAATTTGAACCACTATGAGCAGGTCTAGAGATGTGGTACTACGTATATTTTAGACAATCATAAGGTTTATGCTGTTCATTTTTTATTTTTAGTTATAGGGCTGCTTTGCTACATACTATATCTGGAAGCATCAAGTTATAATCTATAGATAACAAATGTGGTTCCCTTTTACTCTTTTAAGTATTAAAATCTATATCCACTCTAATTTTTAGTTGCCTGCTGGGCACAAGTTTTTATAGCATGGATGCCATCGTGCCTCAAAATTATCAAGAAATCTTTGGTAATGAAAAGGGTGCAAGTATTGTCCAAATTTCAAAACAGTAAATGTTTTATCAGAAATATTTGATTAATAAAAGATATATTTTTTGGTTGGCTGTAAGACACTTGTATATTCATTGAGAATCATGACTTTATTATTAGCCAACTTTTGTCTGCTATGTAAGAGATGTATAGCTGACAATTAGGCTACTGAAATATGCAGATTAGCACTCTTCCTACTTCCATTATCACGTAGATGTTGAAACTGTCATCCAACCATCAGGAAACAATTCTAGAAATGGCAGAGAGAGAATATAAGGTTAAAAACTGTTTCGTGTAAGCTTGACTCTACATATGCAGTTAGTTATAGATCATCAATTCCCTCATGACCTCAACTTCTTGGTGGGTCTGAGTACAGAAGGGAATCGTTTGGATTTTTGGCCTCTGAAAAAAGCAATCATATTATAGTTTGTTAGAATCTGGAAGTTGATTTGCCTGCCATCATGCTATTTCTTCACTTAAGAGTTTAACCTAGTGGTATAAAATATGTTGACTAACTTAATTGAAGTTCTGACATCACTTGAGTTTATGGGTAACTAGAACAAGAAATTTTTTTGTGTGTCATGATCAAAGAATTTTTGAGTCACAGTAATTACTAAGAATGAGGAACACAGTGCATAGGATTTCCTGTTTCATCATTTTGTCCACTTCATAAATGAAGCTCTTACCGTCAATTAATTACAATGTACAAAATATACTACTTAGGACTGGGTCTGCAGATTCTCATCAATAGTACTAGATGTTGTTTACAGCATATTTTCAGCTCTAAACTATGTACTGCACATATATTATTATTTATATATTATTATTATTGTTTATTATTAATCATTATTTATCATTTATTTTTCTGTATCCTTCCAAGCTTTCCAACTTTACCTGCTCCATTGTCCCTCATTTGAGAACAGAAACCTTAGGTGCAAAAAAATTGATGTAGTTAAGTGCCATTTTATGTTCTGGTATTTAAGGCTTCCTTTAGTCTGGTGCGGTCTGCCATTATTAGGTTTTATTTAATTTCCAGTGTCACAGTTTGGTGATAAACATATTTCCTTGGACTGGCGGACAATTATTACGAATTGTTATCATTGCTACTACTGTATATGTAGCCATACAGTAAAACAAGATATTAGTATAAGAGAGAGTTGAGACAGCAAGTGGTGACTCAAGAGATGTTATGTACCATACAAAAGCCTGGGACAAGATACCTTAACTCCTTATATTATTATAGGTTAGAAAAGCTGGCCCTATGCACTATACCTAGAGGTTTTGATATTGAATTTAGTACCCATAGGCTACCTTTCTCACTCACAAAAATATTACTTGTAACCCTTAGAGATAATGCTACTATCATTGCACTTTGCAATTGTCAGATCATAAGATTTTGATGAATACAAATATCACTTAATATAAATTTATGGTTAGCTTTAACCCATCATGTTGTTTATTTTGGTTGTTATTATTTTTAAGAAACTAAATATAGTTCAAGTATTCAACTGGAAATTACAAATAATCCTCAATGTACCATACCATGAAAGATGAAGAAATAATTAATAAAAAGAAAAATATTACATTTCACCAAGTAATCTTACAGGATAGAACATGTTTGGAAATAAGAAGACAAAGTAAAGAATTATGACAGCTAATAGGAATGGGGGAAAAGTATTATTATTATTATTGTTATTAGGTAGCTCACCCAGTAGCAACAGTACATATGCACTACAACCTGGGGTTTCTGTCTTATTATTACTAATACATTACACTACTGTACTAGAGGTGTGTCCAATAGAGCAAAGTGATTAATGCTTTAATGCAACTTTATAACTGTTAATACTAATATAGTAAACACCACCTTGTTTTCTGAACTCTTATAATTCAATTAAAGGGTTAGTATAATAGGCCTAGGGTACTTTTCATATGTGGGATTGTAGTGGCTTGAGAATTATTCATCATATAAACACATTATTATTTAGTTGTATTTTCTATTGTGGTCATTTTTCTACCCAGTTGTTTTGTTATTTACTACAAAAAGAAAATGTATGAGCCTTACGTGTCAGTGTGACATCGGAGTGATATTCAAGAAATACTGAATTAACAAAGTAAATAATGTATGTTGCTTGTTGGAAAGAAGACGTGTCTTTCTGATGATGTTTTTAGAATTTAAACAGGATTTTAAAGATAAAACTTATTGTTTTATATTCATGTTGCTTCTACTCAAAGTTGTGTCAATTACCCCAAAATAAGAATTTCCCTTTTTCTATCCTTGCGAAAGGTCTTCCCTTCTTGAAACTATTGCACCAACTCGTTGACTGCACGAGTTGGTAGGTTATGATTTGACCCACACCAGGGCAGTAAATATTCACGAATTGCCGCTTTTTGTGCCTGTTTCTGTTACCTAAACCCTCTGAATATCAAGGGCTGACAAGAATCTAACATCCAATGTAAAAATAATTAGTTCTGAAATAAATTATAGAGATATCTGATACAGTTTTTAACAGCCAATTTGTTAGTGGTGTAAAGAAAGCTGTTATATATCTGTGAGATCTTTAAAATAATAAACTTAAAAATTTTGAAACAAAACTTATTTAAAAAGTAATGCTATTTCTTGGAATAACCTAATCCATTATGATATTTGTAGCTTTTTTTAAAAGCAAAACGACCCAAATACATTCTCAACCATGAAGAGAATTATGTTTGCTGCCAGATAGTTGATAAGACTAGCTTCTTGAGTATGGCCTAAATCTCTATAGCCTCCATAGATACTTTGCTCTAACAGAAACCAATATTTCAGCAAATTAATTCCTGTTTCTGAAAAAAATTCTTAATTTGTACCCAGTCGAAATAGCCAATCTATCTCATCTATTAGAGTGCCAATCTCTATCTTCTTAAAACTCTCCCTTTGTTGAATAGAGTAGAAATCTTGGGAAAGGTATTTGCTTCTTGGCTGGAGGCCATAGGTATTCGACAAACCTCTTTTACTGAAGTATTTGAAGTCTCCCCCAAATCAGATAGAATAAGAAAAAACTTTCCCTACCAGGAGAAGTTGAGAAAGACTATCATAGTCCCATAAGGTGTACTAGTCCTTTAGTGTTTCGGCAGAGAACCTTCTAAATCGAAGTCCTGATGGCCTTCCATCATTAGAGGTGAAAATTCAAAAGATATAGGAGCCACAGGCTTATAGAGAGAAACGTGGTGCTCAAAGGAAAAAACCTGTGTCGTTTTTTATCTCGTCATCCACCTGTTTAGCAACTTTATCAATCCCATTGATATCTTATACTGAATGCAAGATATACATTATGAGAAAACAAGGACTACTTTTGAGGATCAGACATTTGTTTCCTGTTTAATTACCAAATCCACAATGGGTGTCACATCCTCGGAAGTGCCATCTGAAATAGTCTTATTTAAACAAGTTGAAAACCATGAAATAATTTTGAATCTTGATGGACTTGGGCTGCAAACTTCAAAGGGGGTATTTCAAGAATACCTCCACTTTGTTATCCACAACCAGCATTTCTCTAGTAAATCAGTTCTGAAATCTATAACATTATAGGTTCCAGAGAATTAATTACTTTAGTTTTGATACAATGCCTGAATTAAGCACTAGATTTTTTATACATCTCAGAACAGGTTTTAACACTAAAACAGAAACTGAATTAGCAGTTTTTCTTATACTTATGACGACAATTTATATTGATGTTATATATGTTGTCTTGAAAATGGTTGCATTTGGTGATTCATAATAAGAGAAATCAAAACTTATCTTAATTAATTTTATCTGGATACCTTTCAGAAATGCTTTTTCTCACCAAAGAAAATAGATACCTCAACAAAAAGGTCTCTTCCTTCTTATCCTCTTACTTTGGAGAAAGATAAAAGGGTAACTTGAACTCAGTTTATTAGTGTACTGTATTAGTAATTAGCTCACAGTTGACGAGAAACTGAAATGCCTCAGGAAATACGTTGGTTCATTTTAGATTCTTACCCTACGTTAGTGATAGGCTCTTGCGTTGCAGCCCGTAAGAAAATATATCGCATAATCTACTAACTAAGTGTCATCAATCGCCAGATGACGCTGTGGTTCTTAGAGGTGGATTAATTTTGCAAGGAGATAAATCGGAAACTTTTATTTTGAGAAAGACATCGACACAGCTTTACCACATGGTGAATCCTTTAGCAGTATTTGCAAGCATTATAAATGTATACAGTACTACTTAATAAATATGGAAATTTCCAATCCTTTTACCGTAAAATTTTTTGTAGGACATTTTATTTGCAACTTATTATTCATCTAACTAGAAACAAATAATCAATAGACAGAGAAAACATCAAGATTTTAATCTGATAAGTTTATACATTCAATGTTTATTGTTGTACTGTATAACTTGCTATAGGAATATTTTGAAAGGAATGGAATATTCATTAATTTTCGTAAAAAGAAAAATTATTCTCTCTCTCTCTCTCTCTCTCTCTCTCTCTCTCTCTCTCTCTCTCTCTCTCTCTCTCTCTCTCTCTCTCTCTCTCTCTCAATCTAGTCTACTTGAAGACAACAGTTATGGCTGGGAATGAAATAAAACAACTTAGGTTGTACTAAAGAAGAGAGTTTTAATCATTTTTATGCAATATTTCATGAGTTATAGTAAGTAGGGGTGAGTCTGTAGTACAGTATGTTAAAATTTCATTGATTATGAGTACCGTATCTGTTTTTAAATTGCATTCTGACGCATTTATCACAAACAGATAGCGTTTATATATTTTGACTTTAACTCTAGGTTCTGTCTTTTGGAGAAATCATTGTAGCAGACAAAACTTTTTAACCTATATTTGTTTTGTTTCAATTTAACTAAAGCATCTATTGAAATTAAACTTTTATAACCTATATTTTGTTGTTTTGTTTCAATTTAACTAAATCATCTATTGAAATTAAACTTTTATGTACTTGATTTCCTCATTCACTAATAGTATTGCTACATGTAATGATATTTTCATGTACCCAACACTTACATATAATGGTCAATTTCCTTTAACATTGATGAAAATTTAGTGTAATCATAAGAGGGCTCTTGCCTGGATATACTGTACAACTTAGTTGCTTTCCACTGTTGAGAATATGTAATGTATGCTAGAGTTAGTTGCCTTCTTTTCATCCCACTAGGTGTCCTAATAACTTGAGAATTTTTTTTGCCTTTTATTTTTATTCCTCACATAGGCATAAATAATTTTGAGGTAGCCATTTATAGGTTTGTAAATTCTATGTAGTAGCTTGATTATTAGAAATTGAACCTAATTGTTGAAGATTGTTGAATAATTTCAGTTTTAGGATGTAAGAAAAACTCATGATTAAAACATATATTACTTATAACTAACTTCAGCTAAAGCTACTTTAATTGCTTCTTGCAATGATATTGCAATAATAATTCATTGAGAATTATTAAGATACTGTATATAGATTGTATAGGTATTTCCAATGAAGTGTCTTGAGATTTTGGATGTTGTTTTATTGTTGACTTTTTAAAACTTAGTTCCATTGATGATCTAACCTTACAAAACAATACTTATACTTCAGTAAATGAGTTATTTTGTTGATAAGGAAATTATGTAATTAAAAGCGTTATACAGTAAATGTTAGAATTGAGAGCTGATTGTATTGCATCAAAATTTATGATTTCAGAAACTTGTGTAGTTTTAAAATAAAGGTTGTCCTGACTAGATAATGATATGTTTTCCATTTTAACCAGGTGATCAAGGAAGATATCTCAGTTGAAGAGGAAGAGGAGGACTGGGCTGTAGAAAGTGGGACAGGGAGTGATATGGGAGATGCTAGCAGTGGGGGTGAACACCCTCATTCTGATCTCCATCACCATGAATCCTGTCCTGAAGCTAGTCGAGGCTCCTCTTTTGACCCTGCATTGGTGAGTAAACATTTTGTATGTTTGCACCATGGGATTTACTGGAAATCTTGACTGACTGTTATTTGTTCACTTTTGTATTAACAAATTTGTTGTGCTTTTACCAGTTTTCATATTCAACCAACAAGAAATTTCTTACAGTATTGTTTTATGAATGAGAGCTCTGATATCCAGAATATCCCCAGGATACACTGCATTTCAGCATGACCCAGTGGAAAATGCATGTTGGCTTGTATTTAGAATGCTTTTTTCTTTTAATCCTGTTAGTGGTACAATTAGTGCACTGTGATGTTATTGTTCGCATTGACTAAAGGTGTGTTTGAATAAAGCAGACCATTTTGAAAGATACCAATTATAGAAGTTGCTACACATATCAAACCTGGAGCCCATTGAATACAAGTTTTAGGAGATTTAATTATTTGTTAAGTTCTAAGTTATATGATTTACAATAAAGGGGGGCTGTCATTTCCCTTTCCAGTGTTGTTGAAAATATGTAAAATTTTGTAAATTTCTTGCTTCTAGCATCTGCAGTAATTGTGTTTTTATCATTAATTTTACACCAATTTATTAATTATAATTTTCATGTTTGGAAGTATTGAGTATACTGTATATATTGAGTATTTGAACTGTTATATGAGTTCCATATTTAAGCAATTAATTAAGATGTAGGTCGTGGCAGTGGGTTCATCATTTTTAACATTGAAGAATCCTGATTTCACTACTTACTGGTTAAACACTGTAGGCTCGCTAATCTGTAAATTATCGTAGCTGAGTATTGAAAATTACAGGAGGATATGACTTGGTAGGTTTATATGGATGTTCAGTATTTAAAGCCATTCAAAATCCAGGGTATCGAGGAAATGTGATTTAAATAGTAATTGTTGAGTAAAGACAAAAGATATAACACCATTATTATTACTATTATTATTATTATTACCTTTAGGTCTTACCATTTCAGTTGGGTTAGGTGAGATACACCAGAAAATGCTCAAATACTACAAACAATGAATGCACCCTGAATGACACACACTCACACACACCCTACGTATTTATGTAACTAAAAACTTGTGTATCTCAGTTTTGAGAGAAATGACATAAATGATAGTATTCATAGTAATATCGTTACAGATGCAGCAAAGCATTCAAAGTTATGTAACACCAAATAGAAAAAGATAAATAGCCATTATTTAAACAGGGCTTAAAAATTCACTCATATAGCAGTAAAGTAGCAGTCTCAACTTACTCTCCCCTGTTATATAACTAAGTATGCTGTGCTGTATAATTATTCTTTTTTTTTTTTTTTAGTTTTTGTTAAATAACAATTACTCTATAATAGAGTGAAGGAATCATGACTGAAGAAAAGATATAAAAGCATTGAGTTATATTAGACCAGAGCACATCATGCTCAGTTTTATAACGTGGGAGAGCGAGTTGAGACTATACTATTATAGTAAGTGAATTTTCAAGCCCATCTGTGATACTGTTATGACATTCTGGTTTTTTCAATCAAATCCCTGTCTGTAGTTGGTGTTATATAATTGTGAATGTAAACCTAAAAATATTTTTATGGATTGTCAGGTTCATAATAACAAGTTTAGACTTGCAGCAAATGATATTATGTTGAACAGGCTGACATAAGTATCTCTTCATAGTGTATATATGACAGATCTATTTTAACATTGTTACCGATCTTAAGATGTTTTATGTTCATTATTTGTTGCTTCTCGTGTAGTTTATGATCCTTATTTCCTTTCCTCAGTGAGCTATTTTCCCTGTTGGTGCCCTTGGGCTTATAGCATCCTGCTTTTCCAATGAGGGTAGTAGCTTAGTTAGTAATAATTATAATAATGATAAAAATGGCCAGAATTAGTGCCTGGTTCAAATTATGAGGGATGAAGTTAAACCCTAACAAAACTCAAAGTATGATTAACAGTAGGTCAAAGACAGTGGCTCCTCAACATCCAGATCTTTGTATTGACGATGTATCTTTAACTACTGTAAATACAACTCTATTAAAATTCTAGGTATGAATCTTGATTGCACATTTGGACTGTTTTAAATCTTTTAAGATATTTTGTATTTAGTCTATCCTTAGGAAATGTTTCAAGTCTTCCATTCTACCTTGTTTCAAGTACAGCATTCTCCTGTCTGGTCGTCAGCTGTTGACTTTCATCTTAATTTGTTAGATAGAAAATTGTGGTCTGTTAAATTCATTATTTTAGATTTGGATATTCATCTGTGGCACAGTCGTTTAATTAGTTTTTATGACTGTTGCATAAGATTTTCATGATACAAATCATCCATTGCATTCAGATCTTAGTACACAGTACTAGGTACAAGTATGCAGTTAATTTTAAAAGTCATGTCTTCTCCATCATAGGGTACAATACTACATAGTATTCCAGAAGTTTTACTCCACCTGTAAGGCTGTGACAAGATTATGGGATGATATTCCTAATGTTGCAGATGTATCGTTGGAACTTCAGCAGAAGTTTAAACTTTTTGCAAATTATTTTCTGCTGAGGAGGTTGATATAAGCCTCATTTTATAGTTATATATAATTGATCTACAGTATTTTAACATTAGTGATCTTAAAATGTTTTATATTTTCTATTCATTGCTTTTAGGCTACATATTTTATATGCTATTCCCCCATTTCCTTTCCCCACTAGGCTATCTCTTATGGAGCCCTTGGACTTGTAGCATTCTGATTTTTCATCCAGGGTTGTAGCTTGGCTAGTTATAATAATAATGGGATTTTGGAGAGCTTTATGCATACATTTGTTCAGTATATGTATTATTATATGATTGTATTTGCATTAATTATGCACACAAATATAAATTTATATAGCTTTAAGAAGTTCTAGAAAATATAATGAAAAGAGCCACAGTTTATTCCTCAGTTGTAAAATGGAATGTTCTCCTTGTACAGAACTCCGGAACGTTATAATTTTAATCTAGATTTACTGTACCAAGTTAAGCTCATGGCTTTATTGTGATACTACAGTACCCTGTTGTCTGTGGGGATTATGTTAAGAGCCCTGCTCCTCATTATAATGAAATTCTCTCTCTCTCTCTCTCTCTCTCTCTCTCTCTCTCTCTCTCTCTCTCTCTCTCTCTCTCTCTCTCTCTCTCTCTCTCTCTCTCTCTCTCTCTCAGTCAGAAACAAAATGGAAAACTTCAGGGCAATAATAGCTAGTGAGGAACTAGATGTCATAGGCATTACAGAGAACTGGATTCCAGAAAAAACAAAGGATTTTATTGGAGAATATGAAATCCCAGGTCTCAAGGGTAATGCTCTCTGTTAAAAATCACTTAAACCCCATAGAAATTAAATGAGAAACCAAATATGAAGTGACAGGAGCAAATATCAACACCTTAGGAAAAAACATGTCAATATTAGTAATATACAGACCACCACATCAAACATAAGAACAGGATGAAGAGCTGTGTAGGCAACTAGGACAAGGAGTTAACATTAAGCTAGTTTCCTAATGGGAGACTTCAATGCAGCAGTAAACTGGGACACTATGAATTCTACATCAAACACAGAGGGACATAGGCTACTAGACTTTGTCAACAATGAATTCCTTGATCAGTGGGTCGATAAACCAACCAGGAGAAACAACATACTAGATATTGTGCTAACACCAGAAGAAAATTTAGTATCCAGTGTTTCAGTAGTCCAAAATATTAGCAAAAGTGACCACAGAGAATAGGTAGGTTTCAGGTAAATATTCCTCATCTAAAAGAAAGGAAAATTATAAAAAAGCTAAACCTCAGAGGTAATAACTGGATAAAATTGAAGGAATACACCAAAAATTTAGAATACGACGAAATAGGTAACACATATACACAATGGGACTCCTTTGTAGGAATATATAAAGAAAAAAGGGCTAAATGTATACTGCATAGAAAAATTTTACCAAATGGAACTCTGCAACCTAAGTGGTTCAATAGAGAAATAGCCAATGCAATAAGAAGCAGACAGGAAACATAAATCAGTGGGTCTACAGGCTTCAATTCATGAAATTTCCGAGCACAAGAAGTTAAGCTGAAAAGTAGATAAACTACAATTAGAAAGGCCAAGATCAATGAAGAGAAAAGAGTGGCTTCAGCTAGTAAAGAAAAACCAAACCCAAAAGAATTTTTTGCAAATGTAAACAGTAGAAAGCCAATCAAAAACAACATTAGCCTATTTAAAGACTCTGAGGGTAATCGTATAACCAATGATTTGGAAAAAGCCGAACTGATGAATGCATGTTTCACAACTGTATTCGCTAGGGAAGAATCAACAACCCTCCCTTAACCAGCTATCAATGATGAAGGGTCACAACCATTAAATAGATTCACCTTTACAATGGATGATATCAAAAGAAAATAAAAGGAATCAATGAGTCCAAGACACTAGGTCCAGATGATATTTATCCAAGAGAGATTATAGAACTAGAGGAATTGATAACCCCACACTTTTACTATATGTTCTGAAAGACAGCCAACGAAAGAAAGGCGCCACAAGGATGGAAACTAGGCTATGTTCCTCCAGTCTATAAGAAGGGACCAAATGAAGAACCTGTCAACTACACCTGTGTGTATAACTTCAGTGCCTTGCAAAATTTTGAATCAGATATATTAGAATCAATAGTAGAACATATAGAGAAAAACAATCTTCTGGAATTTTTCCATATGTTTAGCATGTATGACAAAAGCAGGAAAATAGACATCATATACAATACCTAGGCTTTCAAAAGGCTTTTGACAAAAATTAAAGCACTAGGCATCATTGATGAATGAGGTGAATGGATCGAAGATTGGCTAACAAACAGAAAACGGAGTTTTAATCAACGGAGAAGCGTCAGAATGGGCTGCTGGTATAAGTGTAGTACCTCAAGGGTCCGTCCTTGGCTCATTGCTATTTCTGATTTATACTGTATTAATGACATAGATTTAGGGTTAACCAGTAGAATAGCCAAATTTGCCAACGTTACTAAACTAGGCATAAATGCTGCAAACTCAGAAGACATAGAAGCCTAAGAGGATCTAATGAAGCTAAAATAATGGTCCATAAAATGGCAAATGCCTTTCAACTGTGGGAAGTATAAAGTCATGCACATAGGTTTTAGTAACCCACAATTAGATTACTCATTGCTGGGTAATAAAATAGAGTGAACTAAGAGAAAGATCTCAATGTTATTCTCTGCAAGGCTATAAAGGTCAGTGTAAAGTCATGCACGTAGGTTTTAGTAACCCACAATTAGATTACTCACTGCTGGGTAATGAAATAGTGTGAACTAGGAGGAAGGTCACAGTATTATTATCAGCAAGGATTTGAAGTTCACCAAACAGAGCATAAAAGCTGAAAAGAAAGCACAAAAACTAATAGCTTACGTTAAGAGACAATTCAAATACAGAAACAAAGACTACTACAGCTGTACACATCACTAGTAAGACCACATCTAGAATACGGAGTCCAATTCTTGGCTCCAAGTATTCAGAAGTATATAGATTAGATAGACTGGAGGCACTACAAGCTAGGGCCACCAAACTAGTTCCAACACTAAGGCAATTTGGATATAAATGGAGGATGGAACATTTGAACTTATTTGATCTACAAAATCTACGATTAAGGGAACAGTTAATAGAGGCATTCAAAATTTTTAAAGGAATAACAAATGTAGATTACAGCAATCTATTCACACTGAACACAAATCAATCCAGATGTAAAGGATACAAACTGAAATTTATGAGATGCAACACCACTCTATGTGGCAATTTCTTTACATACAAAATAGAAAATACTTGGAATAGACTTTCAGCGGATGTAGTAAATAGTAACACTGTAAACGAGTTCAAGAATAAGTTGGACAAGATCATAAGAACTCTCTAAATGCTTAAACTAAATTGTTCTACCAAAAAGCAAATGGAGTCTCTGCATGCACACACACACTCTCTCTCTCTCTCTCTCTCTCTCTCTCTCTCTCTCTCTCTCTCTCTCTCTCTCTCATGGAGCTAAAAATATCAGAAAGAGCAAGCCGAGGTAGATTAATAGTGCCCAAAACTATACCAGGAAAACTAAGGAAGGCGCACATTACATTAATCCACTACGCACCAGCATCGATAATGCAGCGACTATTTAATGCGCTGCCAGCTCATCTAAGAAATATATCAGGAGTGAGCGTAGATGTGTTTAAGAATAAGCTCGATAAATACCTAAGATGCATCCCAGACCATCCAAGACTGGAAGATGCAAAATACACCGGATGATGCATTAGAAACTCTCTGGTGGATATATGAAGGGTCTCACACTGAGGGACCTGGGGAACCCAAACATAGAATAAGGCAATAAGGTAAGGATAAGGCTCTCTCTCTCTCTCTCTCTCTCTCTCTCTCTCTCTCTCTCTCTCTCTCTCAACAGAAAAACCTGAATATGTTCTCAACAATGCAAGAGGATAAGTTTAAGCCTAAGTAGTTGAGTACAGTATTAAATATGGACTTCTGCATCCTTTACAACCACCATAAATAACTGTCTGTACTAAAAGGATATAAATACTTCAACAACCTATCGAAACTAATAATAATGGACTGTCTTTGTGGACCTAAGATAATGTGTCCAGAAGACATAAAATCAACGTAGCTCTTAAAATACTGTGAAAAAACCAATCCAGTTAGAGAAGTACAATAAGTAGAGATTTAGGTGAATTGACCTCAAAATCGGTTGGACAGAAAAAAAAATTAATTTTCAAGGCCAATTCCTTGGACACTAACAACAGAGAACACAGAACTGAAAAACTCCCTCTGTGCAATCAAAGGCCATCAGCACCATACTACCATTCACAGAAATCCCAAACTTCTTAACTCCTCTCAAATGATGGAGAAAAACGTACAGAACTAGATTCAACCTGTCCTTTAACAGAATATCCACTTACCTAGTAAAGGAATCTGAAAATGGTGAGGAAAATGAAGGTAGAAGGATATTTTCTTAAAATTTGTCTAAGACAGAATTACTTCTGGTACTAAAGCACAATGATTCCAACCTGGTTCCTCTCTTTGTTTAATTCCATGCCAGAGTTGGGTACAAGTTGAAAAACAATTACCGAACACAAGAGGAATTCAAGTCCTTTTCTATCGCACACTGCCCTAGGAACTTTTGCTAACAGAGGTGGAGATTTTGGGCAAAGGAGGATTTATCACAGATGGCACTCAAAGTTTGGGCAGCCAGCTTCCCAATATTTGACAACATAGGGGTAACTTTTCTCTTATACACTCATAATCTCTCAAACTAAATGACTGATCAGTACGCTTTTTTTTTTTTTTTTTTTCATTTTAATTTATGATTTATGTCCTTCCCTCTGGTTATAGTATAACTAAAGATGAAATAGAGACACAAGTTCTGGTTATAGTATAACTAAAGATGAAATAGGCACAAGTTTGTTAGTATTATGGGTATTTGGTTGTCTATATTAAAACATAAATTAGCTAAACAAACCAAAAAGTATTGAATTACCAGAAGAGTTTTTACTTCACACAAGTCATTAAAGTAAAATATCGAACAGTTTAGAACATTCATTGAAGCATGACTGTTGCATTAGAAGTCACAGACAAGAAATATCACTTCCCATTCTTCATCTTATCAACAGAGACTAATTCTAAAAAAGACAATTATTTAGTACTAATTTTATTTTTCTATATGGCAAACATTAATGAAACAGAGAAACTAGATCACAAAGTTATTTGAACAAAATGCCACCATTTTCATAGAATAATTCTCTATTGCTTTGTTGCTTTATTCATTTATAACTAGACAAATCCAAAATAAGATGAAGAAATAATTATCCCCTACGTTAAACACGGCCCTTCTCATTTTTTCTCTTTTACGGGAACCTTTGTGCCTATGTATAGTAAGGGACTCATTTTGGTAGTAGAGGCACTATCACCTACATTAACATCATTAGTGAAAACTCAAGATGTGCTAATGGCAGAACCCATAAGCAAATGATGTGCACTGCCTTCTGAAACCTAAGGCAACCCATCATTAATAGGAAACTTATGAAAAGTCACACCATTAATATAAGAAATATGTGGTTGCATACTAGTTCTTACTTCAGAAAGTAAAGGGATCTTAGGATCCCAGCACCAGCTCAGTCTTCTACCTCAGAATCCAATGCAGCACAGGCTGTGGCTTTTGCTGATTAGATTGTTGGAGTGCGATGGGTGCGTAGTACAAGGCTCTAAGAGAAGATCTCAACTCTGTCATGCACTGTTTACCATCAAAACCATAAGACTGGTCTACTAAAATGACTATTCAAAACTTGAGAAATTAAACTAGGGTTCAAACTAGATAGGTTAGGATAGAATTTCTCTTTTGTTGTGCAAATGAAGGTAAAAGGGTCAGATCAAGAGCATATGAAGCTTATTACCATCAGCCTGTTAAAGGATTAGGGCTCGTTAGTAGCTTGCATGACATTCCCAACTTCATTCCCCTATAATTAGCTAGCTTAATCTTCTCTGGATTTTCCCCTGAACTAAAAGCTAGCTTTCTTTTGTTTAGAACTTCCAGTCTATTCAGCAACCATTTAAACATACTTAACCTTAGAGGAACAGTAAGGCTTTCGTATTCTTCACAACAATTTGTAAATCACAATACTGTACTGTCCATGGCTCAATGCATAAAGAGAATAAGGATCATGATTGCCAGAAAATAATTTACTTCAACACTTTACAGTAATTATTTATAATTCCAGATAAAGACAATTCAAATCTCTTGTATAAGCCACTGAAAAGGAGATATTTTCAAGTAATTTATATTTTCAAAGATTTTCTTCTGTTTATATGGTATCTTCCATGCATTAAAGATAATTGAATGTTCAATAAAAAAAATTTAGACAATTTATTGTTTTATAGGAAGAGAGAAAAGGCTGCAACACTAAACATGAATTGAATGAGAAACATTTCCTGCACTTGAGTAAAAAATTTAGTGTTTCTGTCGATAGAGCTAAAAATTAGTAATTTTATCGATAAATTTATGGAAAATGTTGTGGATAATTCATCTTAAGATGTCATTAAGAGATGACACAGAACAATAAGAAATATCAAAACTTACCTCAAGTAACTTAATTGGATATCTTACCAAAAATACGTTTCCTTAAAGGTTAGATACTCATCAGAGTCGAGCTATTCCATATTCACCTCTTCTTGTTTCCCAGTCTGGTAAATTTTCGTAATGGCAATAACACAGTTTTCCTTTTGTGAACTACCAATGGTCACAGTAAATGAACTCACATCTTTGTTAACGCATCTATGGGAAACCTAATTGGGCTAGTAATTGAGCCCACAATGGGCTGGGGTCACTGCCATTCAGAACATGATTCAACCTCTGGATTACAGACATTTTAAAGATTTATTGAAAATTATCTTTTTATTTTACAAAAGTCATACAATGTTCACACCATTAACATAGCCATAAAAAAGTTTGATCATGAGTGCTTACTTAGCAAGCTGGTAGGACATTAGAATCCAGACTACCAGCTCGATTTTATGTCTTGGAATCCGGTGGTCCGGAGATCAAACCTGGATTGCGGAAATAGAAGGTTTTGATGTAATCTCAGGAGTATTCTTAGTAGAGGCTGTGACTCCGTCAGCCCTGTGCACCATCAAAACCCTTACTGAATAGAGCTCTAGAACTACTTTGCAAAACCTGAGAAGTTAGCCTAGGGTTCTCAGTCTTTTCTGGATTTCCCTCTAAAGTAAATGCAAACAAAGAAAAGTTATTAAAATTTATTAAAGCTTATTACTAGTACCCAAAGCATCATGGGTTAAAGGTCATTTCTAGATGTCTTGAACCTGAAGTTTACAGTCCTCAATAAGATTTTGATGGAAACATCCTCCACTGTCCTGGGATCGGTATAAAAAGGAGATGGGATGTTTTCAAGACCTCACAGATACATATTTTGACAATCATATTCTTCGCAGTTCTAGGAAATACCTTTGCCTTGTCAATGGGTGAAAGGTTTACCCATTCAAGTGCCTGTGGTTTGGTTTCAGAACAGTCCCAAAGTATTCACCACCATGAGGGCCCCCTTTTCAAAATGGTGGAGACTCTGGAGCTGAGAGTTCTTCTATACCTGGATGATTTGCTATTTTTAAGCAATTTGTTAGGAATGACTTGGGTTCAACAAGTGTGGCTGCTTATATTACTTGAATGGTTGGTGATTCCGGTCAATTTGAAGAAGTTTCTTCAGGTCCCAACTAGAAGGTTATCTGGTACATATATATCTAGGAAATATAATAGCAAAGAGTGGGGGAATAGAGTAGGTGGATGTAAAAGGGAGGTAGTGAGGATTGAAGAGCTAATAAAACCGGGGGTAAAAAGTAAATATCAGGAAAGGTTGAAAAATGGCATATGATGAGGTGAGAGTAAGAGAAACTGGTAATTTAGAGGAGGAATGGAAGTTAGTAAAAGAAAATTTTGTTGGGATTGCAAGTGATGTATGTGGCAAGAAGGTTGTTGGAGGCAGCATGAGGAAGGGCAGTGAATGGTGGAATGAAGGAGTGAAGGTGAAAGTGGAAGAGAAAAAGAGGGCTTTTGAAGAATGGCTGCAGAGTAATAGTATAGAGAAGTATGAAAAATATAGAGAGAAAAAGGTGGAAGTAAAGCGCAAGGTACGTGAGGCAAAGAGGGCAGCTGACCTGAGGTGGGGTCAGGGATTGGGTCAGTCATATGAAGAGAATAAGAAGAAGTTTTGGAAAGAAGTGAAGAGAGTAAGGAAGGCTGGCGCAAGAATTGAAGAGACAGTGAAAGATGGAAATGGAAGGTTGTTAAAAGGAGAGGAGGCAAGGAAAAGGTGGGCGGAATATTTTGAAAGTTTGCTGAATGTTGAGGATAATAGGGAGGCAGATATAATTGCTGTTCCAGGTGTTGAGGTGCCAGTGATGGGAGATGAGAATGAGAGAGAGATAACAATAGAGGAAGTGAGGAGAGCACTAGATGAAACGAGAGTAGGAAAAGCATCTGGTATGGACGGTGTGAAAGCTGAGATGTTGAAGGAAGGGGGTGTGACTGTACTTGAATGGTTGGTGAGATTGTTTAATATGTGTTTTGTGTTGTCAATGGTACCAGTAGATTGGGTTTGTGCATGTATTGTACCACTATATAAGGGTAAGGGAGATGTGCATGAGTGTTGTAATTCAAGAGGTATTAGTTTGTTGAGTGTAGTTGGAAAAGTGTATGGTAGAGTACTGATTAATGCAATCTTGGAAGTACAGGGTGGTTTTAGAAGAGGTAGGGGTTGTATGAATCAGATTTTTACAGTTAGGCAGATATGCGAGAAATATTTAGCAAAAGGTAAGGAGGTGTATGTTGCGTTTATGGATCTGGAGAAAGCATATGATAGAGTTGATAGGGAAGCAATGTGGGATGTGATGAGGTTATATGGAGTTGGTGGAAGGTTGTTGCAAGCAGTGAAAAGTTTATACAAAGGTAGTAAAGCATGTGTTAGAATAGGAAATGAAGTGAGTGATTGGTTTCCGGTGAGAGTGGGGCTGAGACAGGGATGTGTGATGTCGCCGTGGTTGTTTAACTTGTATGTTGATGGAGTGGTGAGAGAGGTGAATGCTCGAGTGCTTGGACGAGGATTAAAACTGGTAGGCAAGAATGACCATGAATGGGAGGTAAATCAGTTGTTGTTTGCGGATGATACTGTACTGGTAGCAGACACAGAAGAGAAGCTTGACCGACTAGTGACAGAATTTGGAAGGGTGTGTGAGAGAAGGAAGTTGAGAGTTAATGTGGGTAAGAGTAAGGTTATGAGATGTACGAGAAGGGAAGGTGGTGCAAGGTTGAATGTCATGTTGAATGGAGAGTTACTTGAGGAGGTGGATCAGTTTAAGTACTTGGGGTCTATTGTTGCAGCAAATGGTGGAGTGGAAGCAGATGTACGTCAGAGAGTGAATGAAGGTTGCAAAGTGTTGGGGGCAGTTAAGGGAGTAGTAAAAAAATAGAGGGTTGGGCATGAATGTAAAGAGAGTTCTATATGAGAAAGTGATTGTACCAACTGTGATGTATGGATCGGAGTCGTGGGGAATGAAAGTGATGGAGAGACAGAAATTGAATGTGTTTGAGATGAAGTGTCTGAGGAGTATGGCTGGTGTATCTCGAGTAGATAGGGTTAGGAACGAAGTGGTGAGGGAGAGAACGGGTGTAAGAAATGAGTTAGCGGCTAGAGTGGATATGAATGTGTTGAGGTGGTTTGGCCATGTTGAGAGAATGGAAAATGGTTGTCTGCTAAAGAAGGTGATGAATGCAAGAGTTGATGGGAGAAGTACAAGAGGAAGGCCAAAGTTTGGGTGGATGGATGGTGTGAAGAAAGCTCTGGGTGATAGGAGGATAGATGTGAGAGAGGCAAGAGAGCGTGCTAGAAATAGGAATGAATGGCGAGCGATTGTGACGCAGTTCCAGTAGGCCCTGCTGCTTCCTCCGATGCCTTAGATGACCGCGGAGGTAGCAGCAGTAGGGGAGTCAGCATTATGAAGCTTCATCTGTGGTGGAAATGTGGGAGGTTGGGCTGTGGCACCCGAGCAGTACCAGCTGAACTCGGTTGAGTCCCTGATTAGGCTGAAGGAACATAGAGAGTAGAGGTCCCCTTTTTGTTTTGTTTCATTGTTGGTGTCGGCTACCCCCCAAAATTGGGGGAAGTGCCTTGGTATATAGATAGATAATAGCAAAGGATCTTTTTGGGAATTTTTTGTTGGAAAAGAGGATTCAGGTTTTTTATATTGTTGAAAAGGTTCAAAAGGTTTAAGTCTATATCAGTTCGAATGTGGGTGAGACTTTTAGGAATCATGAATACCACAGAGAATTTGTTCCACTAGAATGCCTAAAGATGAACTCATTCTAATTTTGTCTTAATCTAAATTGGAACAAAATATTCGGTCTAGAAACAATTCCTATTCCAGTGATGAAAATCAACTTCAACTGCTAAGTTGGTGGAATGATTGCAATCGGCTATTCCTGAGAGTTTCCTTGGAAATGAAAATCCCAGAATTGGAAGAATGGAGAGCAGTTCTAGATTTTTCACATCTCGCAGAGAAATGAACATCACAGGAATCAACTCTTGATATCATTTGCCTGAAGCTTCTAGCAATATTTAAGGCCCTCCTGGACCAGAAACCACTTGTGGTAGAAAAACCCATAGTGATTTACAGACCATACAACAACTTTGACCTATATCCGGAACCAAAGGGGAACTAGGTCACAACACTGTACAGTACAGTATAGCAGAGGTTTTATTGACTAGTCAAATTTGACAGAAAGAAGCCTTCTTCCTTGGTTTATTCTTGGAAAATTGAATCTTATGCAGATCAGTCAAGCAGAAAAAATAGGATTCTTCCAAATGAATGATATCTATGTCCATCAGTATGTCTAGATATTTAGAAGTGCTTAGGTCAACTGAACGTAGACAAGTTTGCTACATTACTAAAAGAAATGGAGGTGTTTTTTTTTTTTTTTCAAAATTTCTGGATCCCTTAACATAAAGGCAGATCCCCTGTTAAAAACTGGTAAAATTTGTACTTTTACACATTTTCACTATTCATCGCAATTTATTCATGAGGGAATGAATAAGTTCAGAATTTCTGCAAACAGCAGAATTTTGCTTACAGCTATGTTTTTAGACACAAAGGGAATGGTTCACCTATCTGTGGCCTCTGTTGATGGAGTGTCCTTAAAGGGTAATGTACAGAACCAATCTTTTCAGACAACCAATTTCGAAGGCGATTCACCCAAACTGTATGGAAGCTATCCACCATATTCTCAGAAACTAAAAGTTTTTGCAGTCATCTTTGGTGCCTATCATAGGTTCCAAAAGAAAGTACACTATACTAATACTGTGCACTGTACTGTATCAAAGCCAATGGATTGTTTATTTTGATTGATGCAAATCTAAAAATGTATTAATGAAAATTACTATTTTGGATAGTATTGTTGAATTTTACTTTCCCTAATTCATAAAAAGAAACTTTCCCTTACATCCAATAAAGGAAATAGATCCATACATAAATCTGTACTCAAACATCCATGATTAGTTATATCCATTTCAGATATAGCAGGATGTTCAGGACTTTTAATATTGAAAGACCTCCTGTAGTTAGGCCAAATTTTTGGAATTTAGATACAATTTTACAATATTCAAAAGGTTATAGAGTTTTGAACTTTTGGAAGATCTTTCAATTATAGATTTTACAGCTAAAACACTTCTTGTTGCCATTGGCATTAGCTGAATATATAAGTGTACTACAAGCTTTATCTTTCAGAGCTAGGAACTATTTTAAAGCTCAAGGTTTGGCACAATTATTTCTAATTCCCTCTTTGGAAAAAGATGTGGATGTTACATCAAAAATAGATTTCTTTGTCCTTAAGAGGTGTTCTGTATTATTTGGACAGTATGGGCATTTGAGATGTGTTCCTAATATGTTTTGTGTGATTATCATTCCAAATCATCCTCTGCCACAAAAATGCGATGTCTCTTGTTAAAAGTTTGGTCATATAGGCTCACAAACAGTTGGGTCTGCTCCAAGTCTAATGAAAGATATGAAGGTTAGGCCCCATGATATTAGCAGTGCAGCTACATATTAATTTTTTTAGAAATCATTATTTTGAAATGGTTTTGTAGCAGCTCAATGGTGTACCAAGTCAGTATTTACAAAACCTTATTTTAAAGAATCATGTTTTGCTTAATCAATATTGTTGGGTTTTAGGTCCTGTAGTGGCTGCTGTTGATGTAATCTAATAAATTTTTTAGGCTTAATTAGCTTTTAATCATTATGTTCTGAGATTTCTACTTTTATTTACAAGGTATAATTAGGAATTAGGTAAAAAGATAATACTTTTAGACCTTATCTAATGTAGCCACCTTATTAATCCTATTAATATCTCATACTGTATACACTATAACCCAGAATAGAGGAAAATAACAAGGACTGCTTCTGAGGATCAGAAACTCCCTACTATAGAGGAACATATTTGTTTCTTATATTAAATCATTATATTTAAAAATTCTAAATAATAAAGAGGAATATTTTAGAAAATATATTTCTCTGCAAAGAATTATTTTAAGAATATGCACACTTACCTACAACCAGTGTTTCTCTCGTAAATCAGTTCTCAAATACTTGGCATTCATTATAATTCAAGTTCCACAGAGTAATTGTATCTGAGTCAATGCTTAAGCTACACCATTGAATTGTTATACAGTATCCTCAAAACATCTTTGTGTGATAAAAAGATTTTAGCACTAAAATAGAACCTTAATTAGCAGATAAACATGGTAATCGGAGCTTACTTTAATTAACATATTTGGCCTCCTCTCAGAAATACCTTTTCTTACCCCTCAATGGAGATAACTCATGAAAGAAGGGCACATCCTCCTTATTCTCTTATTTTTTTTTAGAAGAGTAGCCTAAAAATATAGTCTGTGAAACCAAGCAATTCACTTATATCCTAGAATGAATTTACACAAGTAGGCTGATCCAAAAATCAAAGTTCATGTGTGTTGGTTTTTAAGAAAAAAAATTGCCAAGTAAACTCCTGTACTTTAAAGTTAAAGTACAATGCTATAAATTTTTTTTCTTGTATCTATGTGTTTATAATTTAAAAGGAGTGTTATGTTATACAAAAAACAAATTGAAAATTCCCCTTTATAATGAAAGACAGCCCTTCCCATTTGTCTAACTTTAATTTGCCCTTACACTTGCATGTAGCAAGGAGCTCTTTTCAGCAGCAGAGGTGCTCGTTCCTACAATAACATTATTAGGGAGAACTCAAGAGGTTCGTTTGGCATAGCCTACTTGAAAAGCGATTAATGCATACTGCCCTACTAGTCATAATGCAATCCTAGACGATTGAATTAAGAAATAAGTGGTTGCTTGCTTGTTGCCATATACTTCAGCTCAATTAATGTAATTAGGGAAAAGTTGAGATACGCAAGCTAGCCTGTAAGATAACGATGTGCATGGCCATCAAAGATATAATGCAATCTTGGAACATTAGTATACAAAATAAGTGGTTGCTTATTTGTAACTGCTTCATCTCCATTAATATAAATGTTCATCGGTTTGTTCGTTTTAGATTGCCCTACCTTACGTAAGACGCAGGCTTTTGTGTTGGCAGCCCGTAATAATAAATATGAAAAACTAAGAGATGTACTAGTGGCTAAGCCTATAAGTAAACAGTGCCCACTGCCAGCTGAGATATATTGCTACCCTGGGCAATTAGATATAAGAAATAGGTACTGTAGTTGCTTTAATAGTGCCTACTTAAACAAGTGAAGGGTACAGTATATATATAGGATCCAGACTACCAGCTTGGACTTCTACCTCAGAAAGTAAAGATACATAGGAGTTGATTGGTTTCTGAAATTGTGAGGGTTACTCAATAGAAGATACAATAGTATCAGAGTGCAATGCTTTAAGAGAGGAACTCAACTCTAGTACTGTGCACCATCTGAACCCTAAAAAACTGGTGCACTAGAACCACTACTCAAAACTTGAAGAGTTAGGCTATAGTTCGATATATTGTCCGTAGATACAACTAAACACAACCTTTTAAAGGTTTTGTAATGGTAATTATTGTACAAATTATAACCCCTGACATCAGAATTTAATAAAAAATAATAAATCATTATGAAAAATAAAAATAATTGACAAAATAACTCGCGCTTTATCTTCGAAGAGAGTCATGGCTAGAGTGAGGGAGATTAAAGAGGAGGAAGAGGAAAAGTAAAAGGGGTGGTTACTGCATGGAAGGAAAATCTGCATCCATAAGGACTTATGGTAAGATATCATGAGTACTCACTCTTGAATGGCATTCACCGTCACTAATGGAATCACTTAATTTAATCTTTCTGGGCACTTGTCTGTCATTTTTTATACTCCCATTCAATTTTCATAACAAACCTATTTAGAGATGACTGTTTGGACTTTTTGTAAAATAACATGGAAATAAACCATTGCATTGATGGTAAATAGATTCGCTGCTTGCCTAGCGGAAACCTTATCTGGGTGAATACAGGATGAGCAATACGTGGGTGGAGGGTCACCTGGTGATTGATTTCTGCACATCATGTGAAAATCTCGTTCGTACTTGCCCACGAAAAATGGAGATGCGCAAAATTTTTTTTCCACAGGCCGATGCAATACTCATAATCCAATACGTACAAATTTGTATGCTCGTATGCAAAGTTACTTGTAAGTTGAGGGAATACTTTAATATACAGAAGATGTTAAGGACTTCTAATACTGTATAAAGACTCTAAAGTGTCAAGAGCATAAGATGTTCATAACTATCAAAACTGCAAATGCACACTAAAGGGTAAGGTGTTGATAACAACTGATGTTATGTTAATGACTTGTGTGACATTCCCAACTGTCCATAAACAACTATTGTATTTTAATCCTCTTGGTTTTTTCCACTTAACTGAAATAAGTTTCTTCTACATTTGGTATTTTCAACCTGGTCCCAATTTTCATATGCCGTATCTCCTATTTTTGTTTACCTACATGGCCAACAGTGATAAAAAATTCTTGTCTAGAGTAAACTTAATTAGTATATTAGACCCAAGTAATCGGACCAATTCTAAATAGGCAACAAAATAAGTTAATTAAATAGCCTAAAATGTAAATAACTAATATGGCTAATACAGTACCTTATGAGTGATACAAGATTTGGGACGTAGGACCTGGTACTGGGACCAGTGAAACTAGATCGCCAAAATATTCTTGGGACAAAATGCTGTCAGTATAGGTATGAAATAACTCTGGATATTCAATAACAAGTGAATTCAATCGTGCTTACATGCTAATTTACTTTTAAGTAAATCCAATAATATGAAATATCTAAATAGAATTCATCATGGTAACTGCGTATCACAAAGAACTGGCTATCCTTTGATGTACCGTATTTAGCCAATGAATCCTCAATGGATTTAATCGATCTATGGAAAGAGAAAATTACAGAATGGGCCCCATGTCCTGGGTGGAGCGCGGTACTAAGAATCTCCGGGTTTATAAATGGTAAAGAAAAATTTAAAATTGGTAATTGGAATGATAGAACCATGAGTCATATTAGGAAGTTACAGCAAGTGGAGAATGATTTTATGAAATATAGTTTGGATATCTTGGCTGTAAGTGAAACACGTTGCAAGGGGACTGGTAAGGAAATCTTGGACCAAGGCAATATATACATCTATTTAGGGAGATCAGATGGAGTTGGAAGAGAAGAAGTGGGAATGATGATGACACCATGAATAAAAAATGTATTAACGGAGTGCAGAGCTGTAAATAGTAGATTGTTACCTGTGAAGTTTAAGTCAAAGCAGTGCAATATGAGAGTTATAGTTTGCTATGCACCAACGAGTGACTTCCCTGAAAGGTGAATATTATGAAGAACTATAGGTAATAAATGAGATCCCACAGAGATATATGAAAATTGTAATTGGTGACCTCAATGCTAAAGCTGGAAGAAATAATCAAGGTATAGAGAATTTGATATTTGTTGAGGGTGTTGGCAAAGTTTCAAATGAAAATGAAGCACTTTTTGTAAGTTTTTGTACGGCAAACAATCTTGTTATGGGAGGTACTCTTTTCCAGCACATGGACAGGCACAAATATGCATGGACTTCACCATGTGGCAATTACTTAATCAAATAAGTTACATAGCCATTAATAAAGGAAGGAGGACTCTGAGAAATGTAAGATGCTATAGAGATGTATATACTTATTAGTGGTCACCAACTCCTCATTGTCACACTGAAATTAAAACTGAAAGCACCCAACAAAAATGCAGACAGAATACCTAGGTTTGATACAACTAAGCGTCCAGAAAATAAGCACAGAGAAACAATTGCAATTGAATGTAGGAATCGATTTGCAGTCTTAAAGACTTTATGAGACGAAGCACAGACAATTAACAAAAAATGGTTTGATATTAAGAACATACATCAGTCAGTTGGTAGTGAAGGTTTGGGACATGCAGTTACAAGGAGAAAACCATGGATATCAAATGATATGTGGGATACTATAAAAAGGAGACAAAGACACAAATTAATTGTTGAAAGTTTTTTGAGGAAGTAATGAAAATTACTAGATGGACCATGGTAAGTATTCCATTATTGATAGTGATGTCAAAAGAAAAGCCAAGAATGACAGGAGATGATATTTAGACAGGAAAGCAGTTGAGGCTGACAAAGCTATGAATTCAGGAAGTGGCTATGATGTAAAAATTGCTCATGAAATTATTAATGAAATATATACAGGGGTAAAGAAGAAGAAGCATATACCCATCAAAAAGAGAGATGTATCTGTTATAACAATAGAAGATGAAGACAGGCTATGACAGACGGAACACTTTAGTGAGGTCATGAATAGGAGATATAAAGGGTATGATTTGATTGATATACTGTACCTGAAGCTGAGGAAGACCTTGATGTGCCCATGAATGAATTCAGCGTGGTTGAAGTTGAAGTTAAAATTAAAAAACTCAAGAGATGGAAAACCCCTGGATACAATTTGATAACTGCTGAGATGTTATTGGCAGAAAATGAAATGACTCTCAAATTACTCACAAGATTATTTTGTAGAATGTGGTGTTAAGAGGCAAAACCTGATGAATGGGAGCTAGGAATGTTTGTGAAAATTCCAAAGAAAGAACTGACTGATTGCAATAGGTACAGAGGAATCACACCTATGTCAGTTGTCGTGAAAATATATACTGTAGCATATTTATTCTAAAGAGACTAGAAAGAAATATTGATAAAAAGCAGAGATGAACAAACAGGTTTTAGAAAAGGTAGAAGTTGTACTGACCAAATTTTCATTTTAAGACCTGTTGTACATTAATGTGTAAAATATAGAAATCCACTTTATGATGGCATTTGTGAACTATGAAAATGCCTTGGATAGTGTGCACCAGCCAATTTTCTGGAGAGTCCTGCATTATTATGGAGTTCATTTCAAATATGTAAATTTGATTAAGTCTATTCATGAGTATCGTAAGCGCAAAGTTAATGTTAGTGGAGCCCCATCAAATGAATTTCCAGTGAACAGCCGAGTACTCCAAGGAAATGTGTTGTCACCTATGTTATTTATCCTCCTCATGAATTTTGTAATGCATAAAACAGTTGGAGATGATGGAGAAGGATTGGACTGGATTGTTAATAGGAAATTAGCTGACCTATAGTATGCTGATGATACTATACTTATTAGCAGAACACCACAGGATTTGCAAAGCTTGCTTACCAGAATGCACGAATTAACATATGAGGGTGAGCTCAAGATATATAGAAGAAAGACAAAAATGATGAGAACGGAGTATGCAATGGAAGATGAAATATCATTTGAAGGAGAAAAGATTAATGAGCTAGAATCATTTTAAGTATTTAGTAACTATGATCTCCAATACAGGGTCTTTAGAATTAGAGTTTAGTGGAAGATTGAATAAAGCAAATCAGACAATGGCTAGGTTGAGTAGAATTTGGAAATAAAATTTTACTAAAGAGTCTCTTAAACCCTTACCAAGAGGAAAGTAGCCCCTGAACAATTGAAAAACTGTAGTTAACCCCTTGAGCGATGAAGAATTGTTTGGTAATGTCACTGTTGTTAGGTGTATGATGACAGAGGGTAATGTGGAAAGAATAAGCCAGACTATTCGGTGTATGTGTAAGCAAAAGATATACAGGTATAGAAGAAAGACAGAGATGATGAAAATGGAAGAATAAATATCATCGGAAAGCGAAAGGATTAATGAGGTAAAATCATTTAAATATTTAGAAATTATGATCTCTAATACAGGGTCTTTAGAATTTAAGTTTAATGAAAGCAAATCAGACAATGGCTAGGTTGAGTAAAATTTTTGAAAGCAAATCGCCTGAAATTACGTATAAAAATCAGGCTATATATCACTTTAGTAAGATCTCTTACTGTGTGGACATGAGTCGTGGTATGATAAGGAAACAATATCCAACAAATTTGGTAGATTTGAGAACAAAACCCTCAGAAGAATATTGTGAGTTAAATGACAGGACAGGATTAGAAATGAAACTATGAGAGAAATTACACAAGTGCCTTATGGGGATGAGATCATGGTGAAGGGTAGATGGAGATGGTGTGTGCATGCTCTTCGGGCTCCCCAAAAGAGATTAGTTCACTTAACTTTCAACTTGGCTCCACAAGGCACTAGAAGAGTTGGAAGACCCAGGCCTACATGGCTGAGGACTATTAAGCATGAAGTAGGGGATGATGAATGGAGAAGTATTGATTTAAAAGATCAAGATAGAGACAACTGGCGAAATCTAAACGAGGACCTTTGCGTCAGTAGGCGTAGGACGGGATGATGATGATGAACTAGATCAATAGCTAGTTTAGGTTGATACAACTTTAGTAATTACTCAGAAAAATTTATAATCCTCTTCTTCACATTGTTGAATTATACATATCTAAACAAATCTAAATTGCAATCAAGACTGCAATATGCCACTAATAAAAACTCTGTAAAGGAGATGATTTCATGTATATTCCTCCTTAATTCTCCTGTATTTAAAGATTTTCTTTTGTGTACACTCACTAATGTTAAAGAAACTTAACTATTCATGAACAATGCTGGACTGTTTATTGTTTTATAGAATGCTTTAATGGGGAAAAAGTCTCCTCACTAAAGGGGAATTGAATGAGAAACTTTTCTTGCACTGGAGACAAACATCTTGCACACATAAAGCTTTGAAAGTAAGTCTTCTAAGTGAACATCTAAAGATGACTTAGAACAAGAAGAAATATGAAAACTTACCTCTAGTGATATATTTGGATATCATGAAATTAATACTGTACTTTATGCCTCTCAAGGCAAGGAATTCATTCAGAAGAAGTACTAGCCTTTCATTAATGCATCTAGTAGCTGAGAAAAATACGCACGTCAAAATCCCAAATTATGCTAGGCTGACCGCCAATCCAAACAAGAACCTTTACCTTCCTGAAAATATTTTTTATTAAATAGTCATTCCATGAAAAGTTATTAAAAGGTTTTCACTGTCACTTACTACCTCAGAACTGAATGGTCCAAAAATCAGAAAGGTTATGGAATTAGCGACGGTAATGTAAGAAAAAAAAAAAACAACTGCTAGGGAAAACTTGATCAGTCAATGTAGTGTTCTCGGTCTACTATGGATTTACCCAAACTAAATGCAAACAATGCAAATAGTAAAGATGTTTTTTTTAATCAAATCAGTTGACTAACAGCTGATGTAACTTCAAAAGAAAAGGGAATGTGAGTGAACAACATTCCTCCATACACATGAACACATCACTGGCGCTACCAACCATATACTTTACATTACAAAAAGCCAGGAAAATTCAAATTTCATTTTTTTTTTTTGTACTGAAATTCAATTTGAATCAGGGAAAAAATAAAGATGTTTTAATTAGATACCAGTTGACAATAGACTGAAGAGTAGGAGGTTAATATGTGTCATCGATACATATGGCGTGGTAGTTCCCAGAAGGGGGAAGCATTTTACGAGGAGAGTTTTATTTTGGGGTAGACGTTGACACAGCTTCAAGTAAAAGAATTATGAACATCAGGGTACTATCATAGATGTATAGTATTGTAATATGGCATTGTTTATACTGCTATATTCCTAACCTTCTTTACCATTGATAGAATATTTTTTTCTCATTTCTGGAGGCATTGTCAGCATCATTGTGTAATTTTTTAAGACAAAATTGCTCAAATTGACAATTATATTTCTTCCAACATCACAATTAACACTATTTTCAACAGATTATTATTATTATTATTATTATTATTATTATTATTATTATTATTATTATTATTATTATAAGCCAACCTGCAATCCTAAAGTATAATGTTAAAAGCCCAATGGTCCTAGTAGAGAACAGCTTGATGCCAAAAAAAAAAAAATGTATAGATTAGTAAAACAGACTTTGAAAGAGAAGTAACCAAAAATAAAGCAAATTTGCATTAATAACCATTTTAAATAACGGATTTTGAGCGAAGCGAAAAATCTATTTTTGAGTGAGATAGCCATGTCATCCTGATGGAAGGTTCCTATAAGTAGCTTCCTAGGGTATATTTGACTACAGTGATATTCCCAGAGAATTTACCTTTAGGTCTACAGAATTCTAACTCCTGGCGCGAATATCCTTAAAATTTCTCTAAAGTATATCGCGTAATATCTGGGGACGTATATCTTGATACGACACGTAGCAAGTCTTCACCCAGAATAGCGTTTTCGCTTCGAGCGGGAAAGTGGCAAAAATAGAAGGGGAGCCGTTATCAAGGTACCCTTCCCCCATTACTACCTTCAGTATCTAGATGGCGCCATCGTCGCCGCCATGTTTTATTCCTTGTAGCGTTGAGCAAGGTGCTACAGATATAGTAGTTTCGGGAGGGATCCTGCCAAGGCCTTTTCTATAAAAAGGAGGGCGGGTCCATCAGGACGACATGGCTATCTCACCCAAAAATTGATTTTTCGCTTCGCTCAAAATCCGTTTTTTGGGCTCAGGCCATGTCGTCCTAATGGAAGGTTACCAGAGCATTATTTAGAAAGTATTGTATCTGTGGACTTTCCAAATGTGCCTTAATCTCAGGACATTATTTCCTTGGTCATCCAGACCATAGAGACATACCGTTATATGTCATTACATCTAATCATGAACTATGTTAGTGCTTCGTGCCCCCTGCAGGGAAGAGTCCTACTAGACTTAGGAAAGAGTCTCGAGGTTTGCATATACCATATGAACAACATAGCATCAAGAGCATACAGCATACAGGTCCCACTGTATGCGAAGCCAGTCAAAGTTTGTACTGTACTCTAATACGAACAAAAGTTTATATGAGACAACATAACTCCCAAAGCATACAGGATTTGCTGTATGCAAACCCAGGCAAAGCTTGTAATCGTGTAGGAACAAAGTATGCGTAGGCAGAGAAAGGTTGTACTCTTGTTAGAACAAAGTTATCTATTTGTTCACATGTCCATATGCAGATTATTAAGGGTTAAATAATACTCTCGCATATCTTTATTAATTCAAATTTGGGGCGAAATAAGACGCAAATACCAATAAGTTATTTATTGGTACTGAATAACCAGCAATTCAACACACATAACATAGTCTTAGTATTATACTAATGAATGCAAAGAGAAACATATACTGTATAAAGCAGTCAAGACCAGAAATGATTATTTCACCTGAAAAGGAAAAATAATTAGAGCCACAAACTGAAAATTTAATAAATTTTCTAATATACATTTCTATGAATGACTGTTTCTTCACACTGTTTAAAAACACACAGCACAAGTGTTATCTCTATGTTTCTTCACCTTTGATAACTGGAACAGTCCATAGTGCCACCTTGGTGACACTTATATTTACGTATTGCACTGTGAAGTGTCAACACCTTCACCCGATTTTAGCAGTCCCAAACACTTCACTGTTCCTCGCAGCGCTAAGCGACAGGTTTTAGCACACTACCTGGCGCCACCATATAACGTTTCAACTCTTGCACTTACTTCGCATAATGTTTAAAGAATACTCTGGATGACCTCCATCCAGTGTACGAGCAAAGGCGCTCAAAGTCCATGTATTGGAAAAAGTTTAATGACGAAGCAATTTTCCTGGGATCATGACCTGCGGGTGTACTGTCAGGATCCGCTCTGTGAATGAAATAGGTGATCTTCGCCCTTAGTTGTTTCAGGGATAAGTTTAAACCCGAGGTTTCGCCTTTAAAGAGCTGTCCTCCCCTGAAGTCTGAAGTTCTACGAAGATAGACCTTTAGACACTCTACTGGACAGTGCGAGACATCTTCCTTCAGAGGGCAGATTCTACAGGGACCCCACCTTTTGGTAGGTAGCTCGTTTTTGGCGAGAAACGTTGGGTCAGGAAAGAGATTCAGCTCTCCCACTTCTTTGAACTGAATATGGCCCTCATCTCTAGAAAGGGCCACTATTTCATTAACTCTGGCCCCCAAGGCTAGAGCAAACAAGAATATAACTTTCTGGGTTAAGCCTTTCAAAGAGCAATCATCATTGTTCACTGTTGAGGCAAAGTTTAGGACCTTGTCCAAGGACCATGAAATGGGCTTTGGAGGTGCTGCAGGTCTAAGTCTAGCACAAGCCTTAGGAATCTTGTTAAAGATTTCATTGGATAAGTCTACTCGGAAGGCGTAGAGCAGAGGTCTGGTCAAGGCTGACTTACACGTTGTTATCGTGTTGGCTGCTAAACCTTGTCCATGAAGATGAATAAAGAAGGATAAACAGAAATCTGTTGAGATCTCTTTTGGACTTCTTGCCTTGACGAAAGCAACCCACTTCTTCCAAGATGACTCATATTGTCTTCTGGTTGATTTAGACTTATATACTTCTAAGAAGTCTATACTGTTTTTTTAGATCCCAAACCTTTTCTTAACTGCTAAGGAGAGAAAATCATGAGATGAAGGTTTTGGGTTTTCTGTGATGAAGCGAAGACAGTCGACTTCTGTACTTGTTGAGTCAGTACTGGGTCCGGCAGAGGGACCAGCCTCAGCTTCAGTTCCAATACTAGCGGGAACCAATTGCTCTTCGGCCACTTGGGAGCCACTAGAGTTGCCGTTCCCTGAAAGGATCTCAGCTTGTTGAGGACCTTCAACAGGAGGTTGGTTGAAGGGAACAGGTAAATCCAGTTCCATCTGTTCCAATCGAGGGACATGGCGTCCACTGCCTCCACTAGAGGGTGCTCGTAACGGGCCATATATTGAGGTAGTTTCTTGTTGTCACTCGTCGCGAAGAGGTCGATCTGCAGTCCTGAGACTAGACGGAAGATGAAGGAGAATGATCCTACGTCTAGGGACCATTCTGACTCTATCGGCGAGAGCCTGGATAGAACGTCCATCATCACATTGCAGAACCCTTGAAGGTGAACTGCTGATAAGTGCCATCTCTTCTTTTCCGCTAAGCGGAAGATGGCCAACATCACTTGGTTGATTTGGGGTGATCTCGAACTTTGACGATTCAAACATCTCACTATCACCTCGCTGTCCAGAGTCAGTCTTATGTAGACTAAATGGCGAGGAGACAGTTTCTTCAGCGTGAGAAAGACTGCTATGGCTTCCAAAACGTTGATGTGGAAGGTCTTGAATAGAGAGGACCAAATCCCTTGGACTTTCCGTTGGTGAGAGTGACCTCCCCATCCTTCATTTGATGCGTCCGTATGGATGATGACTGAAGGTAGAGGTGGTTGCAAGGGTACGGACTTCTTCAGGCTCTTGGCCTTCGACCATGGCTTGAGAAGTGATCGTAGTCGAGTCGGTATCGGTCTCCTTAGATCTCTTTGAGTGTTTGATGCGTATCTTCTCCAGACTCCTGAGCATCTTTTAGCTGTGCTCTTAGCACCGGGTCTGTCACTGATGCAAACTGAAGGGAGCCAAGTACTCTCTCCTGTTGGCATCTTGATATCCTGTCGGATTTCAGTAGTCTCTTGACAGATCCCGCTATCTCTCTCCTCTTCCCTAGCAGAATGGAGACACGGTGTGACTTTAAGTTCCAATGTATTCCCAACCATTGAAACTCCTGAGCTGGAGATAATCGAGACTTTTTGACATTGATCTTGAATCCAGATGTTCCAGGAACTGGATCACTTTCTTGGATGTTTGCATGCATTCCGTCTCGGATGCTGCCCACACCAGCCAATCGTCCAGGTAGGCCACCACCTGGACACTTTCTAGGCGTAGTTATTGAACGACTGCATCTACAAGCTTTGTAAAGATCCTTGGGGCTATATTTAGTCCGAAGGGCATGGCTCTGAAGACGTGTTTCTTCTTCTGTAACCTGAATCCTAGGTAGGAGGAGAGTGGGCGATTGATTGGAATATGCCAATAGGCATCTGCCATGTCTATCGAGACTGTGAACGCCCGTTTTGGCAGCAGGGTCCTTATGAGTTGAAGGGTTAACATCCTGAACTTGTTGTTTTCTATGAACTTGTTGAGTGGTGACAAGTCCAGAATGACTCTGAGTTTGTCTGAGTCCTTCTTGGGAACACAAAACAGCCTCCCTTGGAATTTGATGGACTTTGCCCTCCTTATTACCCATTTGCTCAAGAGTTCTCGGGTATATTCTTCCAGGACGAGGGTAGAGTGTTGGAAGAATTGAGGAAATGATGGTGGAGCTGTCCTCCAGATCCAACCTAGTCCTTTCTTAATTAGGCTGTGGGCCCAGGTTGGAGTCTTCCTCCTACCGGAAGCATCTCATTGCTTTGGTTGTCCGGAGGACTTGCCTCCTTGACCGCGTCCTCCCCTACCCCCTCTTCCTCTCGAGGGGTGTCTAGGGGAGCCTCTATTCGACCCTCTACCTTTAGAGCGAAAGGTAGTGGTCTGCCTCTCATAGGCAGGAGTAAAGGCTGGTGACTGGGCCACCATCTGGTAGGTGGTTTGGGGTTGTGCCATCATCTGGGGCACCGCAGTCATTGGAATTGCAGGAAGTTGTTGTTTCCTGACAGGGCAAGAGGGCAACATAGGTCTCTTCGTCTTCCTTTTTGGTTGGGGACCATCATCCGGGAAAGACTTCCTCTTCGCCGACATGCCCCACTTTTGGAGAAGATTGCTGTTCTCCGTGGCAGCCTTGTCAACTATTTCTTTGACCACTTCACTCAGGAAGAGGTCTTTTCCCCAGATATTGGAAGCTATCAGCTTCCTAGGTTCGTGTTTCCCCGCAGCCGAAGCAAACACGAACTCCCTACATGCTCGGCCCTAACAAAGCCATATAGGTCCTTGACCAGCATTGCCAAATGTGATTTGGCCACGACCATGAACATGTCTGGGGATCTATTATCGCTTGCCATTGCCTCCAAGGTAATCTTGAGGGACAGGGATGCGGCAAGCCTTTCCTTCGTCTCTTGCTCCGTACGCAAGAGAAAGTTAGACAACTTAGGGAGGTTTTCGCTGAACTGGCGTCCAACAATATCCGCCTCCAACTTCCCAGCTGAGAAGGTAAGATGTATTTCCTTCCTGTCTTTGTCATCCGTAGGCAGAGCTAGGGATAAGGGTCTACACTCCTCAAGGTTAGGGCAAGGTTTCCCAGCTTCTACTGCCTTCTTGACTGCCGTAAACCCTTTGTTTGCAAAGGGAAAGGCTAGTTTAGCTGGAGCAAGAAAAGAAGGGTGTTTCTTGCTCAGGGCTGGCACCTTCGAATTAGTGAAGCCCCTGTCTTTCAGACTGCTTGCCATCAAAGCTTTAGCTTTCCCATGGTCAAGAACTATGACCTCTTTCTGCTCTGTCTCCTCCTTAGACACAGGTTCTGCCTTCAGACGGACGAAACAGTCTGGGTAAGACTCAAAGCTGGGCCAAAAGTTGACATCCTCGATGAGGACGGCTCCCAGCTTCTCTGAAATAAAGATCTTCCCATTTGTAATTGGCATGTACTCTGCATGCCTCCAAGGGTTTACTTCAGAACAAGAAGGAAGATCTTTCACATTGAGTCTCTTCTGAGACCCACGGGACGATGCGAGATGGCCCATTCTTCTCATCAAATCAGCTTCCCTTTTTTCGTTTTGCTTATGAAGAGTCTCTATCATCGTCATGAGACTAGCCAAGGCTTTTCCCATTTCGTCAGATGGAAGAGCAGAAGATATAGAGGGCACTGGTTTTGGGGCCGGAACCGACGAAACGGACTCCGATTCGACGTCATCCTCTTCAGTCTCAGGAGCCAAGGTAGACTCCTCTTCCAGACCTTCCGCAAGGTCTTTCTCGGTGTCCTCCGACACCTCTGACATCCTCTCATCTAGGTGGATGTCCTTCATCGCGTCAGAGACATCCGTATCTACAGAAATCTGGACGCAGGGGATCTCAGGTTGAGGCTGTGGAATAACGGCATCCGCAGTTGCCTTAGGGAACAGATAGGCTCGCATCCATTCATTCGGAAGGTAAGGCCCCGTGGCATTCTTCTGGAAGCCACGAACCCTCTGCGCAGCTTACTCTGTGCTGCATCCCTTGACTCTGCTGACTTGGGGTCATCAAAAGCCTCAGTAACCAAGGCTTTGCATACATTGCAGTCCTGGGGGTCCCAGTACTTAAGAGATCCCTTGGTGATGGAACAGAGAGAGTGCGCCCTGCACTCTACATGGCCGCAGAAGTCCTTGCTCCTGACGTTGCAGAAGACTCGCAGTCACTTAGGGTGGTCCTCCTGTAAAGAGAGGAAAGCTAATTGAGTATGCGGTAGTTTACCTCACCTGATAAACTATATAAATATTATTAATAATATTTTTGCATATTTATTGCATATAGCTTAGGATAGACAAGCTAGAAAAGAATTAGGAAAGACACATACTTGTGTTTCCTGTCCAGCCAATTGCTGTGACCTCCCCCAAAATTAAAACCTAGAGTTTTTCTATTCAGGAAACCTAATGGAAGAGTTCTAACCTGTAAGGATAGATAAGTGTAACTTAACACTGACTTTCCAAAGGTTTTAATAAGGAGGGTAATTTGTAACTGATCATCTATCAGTATGTGGAAAGAAGTCTTTTCTTCCCCTACATAATATGGTCTCAACAATAGACTGCATGGATACACAGGGTATGTTGGAAAATTAACTACTGTATAATTTATACTATAGTTTTCTGTCTGCAGTATGATCTATACTGCAGATATACTGGCTACTGTATAGTCATATACTGTAGTTCTAGCCGGCATAATACCGGCAAGGCTAGCACCTGGCGGCACAATCCAGCCGGCGTCTTGCCGGCTGGGGTGGTGGCCGGCAGCATCAACCCGGCCAGCGAGCTAACCCTGCCGGCGCACTAGTACAGCCAGCGCCTTGCCGGCTGGGGTAGTGGCCGGCAGTATCAGCCCGGCCGGCACCTGCCGACCAAACCAGTTCTGCTGGCGGATCGCCGACTGCCGATGTCTCACTGGTTGCCGGCGCACTGTGCCGGCTGGGGTAGTGGCTGGCAACATCAACCTGGCCGGCCACTGCCAGCTAGGTTAGTACCTGGCAGCACTAGCCGATAGAGAGAGAGAAAGCAAGGAGTGAAGGGTTTAAGTGCTCAGCCTTACTGCCTTCTTCCAGAATGAGGGTTCAAATGGAAAGGGAGAATGCGTCATTCAGGCTTCCACCAAAACACAAACCATTGCCGGTCTCTGCCGGCCACTGGAATGTGAATGGCAGTCCAAGAGAGGACTGAAGAACACTCTACAGTAAAGGGGTCTCCTGCCGGCAGCTGGCACAGCCTTCCCGGAGCCTTGCATCCATAAGGGAAAGCTGAGCGACCAAGCTACTACAAGCAGGAGCCCCGGCCGGCCCCACAACCTGCCGGCAAGCAGTGAGATTGTAGGACGACGGCCAAAGGGTTGCGATGGCTAGGCCATCATTAAAGGACAGAGGGGGGAGGGAAAAGGGTCCTGTATGAGGTGTGGAAGGGGCCAGCTGGGTTGCCGGTCCATCCACACCTTTAAGAAACTCTGTTTCAGTATCGGCGCCATCCTAGGCGGCAGGAGAATATCTATTCTCCAGTCTATGGTCTGCCAATACAGTTAAGGGGCCGGCAGCAAGCTTGCCGCCTCCTCTCAACAAGAGGGAAACAGAGTTCCAGTGCCGGCGCCATCCTAGGTGGCAGAAGAATATCTATTCTTCAGCCTAGGGTCTGCGAGCACAGGACTAGTCTACTAGACCGCAGGGAGAAGGTGGCGCATCATACAACCACTTCAGGTGCGGCCTAGGGAGGTCTAGCCTCCCATGCCGGCAGCCTAACCCCACAGGGGAATGACTATTCACCCTGCCGGCACAAGACTATATACTCTGAGGTTCTGACCGAAACCCAAAACCTGCTATCTGCGGCTAAGGGAAGGGACAGAAAAACCCTAGCCTAGTCATGCCTGAATGACAACTCGAGGCATGACCAACTAGGGTTGTAGCCTAAGGCTACACTCAGAGGGAAGGAGGGATTACCCTTAAATCTTCACTGCAGACGAGTATCGGTTTATATAATAATTCTAGGAGATATCTATCTCCACCTGAATTGATAAAACGATACACGAGGGTAACCCGGGAACATGTATGAAAGTATACTAAAGCCACGAGGCTAGTAGCCTAGTGGCGGGTGAGAATCGACTACCTTAATCCACGAAACTCTCTCGTATACGATCTCAGAAGAGGAATATTTATATGCAATCAATGTATCTTACACGTATAAATTGCCTAAATTGCTTCATTTAATTGTAATAACACTAGGAATGTCTATTATACCATGCATGAAAGTAAACTAAAACGCCTAGGCTAGGAACCCTAGCGCAATCAAGGTTCGGTTACCTAAATCGCCGAAACTATTACGAATACAATCGGCATAATATAATTAACTTCTAGCAATGAAGACTGAATAGCTATTAGATATTTATGCTATTCGTACCGGGAAAGTCGTTCAGGCTAACTAAATAACTCATGCGTAACGAACGACAGCGCCCATGACGCCTCCGGTTCAGGCAACAGCTCTCTCACTTAATTTAACCTAATTTCACTGTGAGGTAAGAGCTAAAATTTATACAATGTAAAGGTCAAATACTCAACTTTCCAGAGGCAGAAGAGGCTGGAGATTGCATGATAAATCCAACGAGATAAGCGTAAACACGAGAGCAAAAGCTTGTAGCGCTACACTTTTAGGAATAAAACATGGCGGCGACGATGGCGCCATCTAGATACTCAAGGTAGTAACGGAGGAAGGGTACCTTGATAACGGCTCCCCATCTATTTTTGCCACTTTCCCCCTCAAAGCGAAAACGCTATGCGTGATGAAGATTGCTGTGTCGTATCAAGATATACATCCCCTGATATTATGCGATATCCTTGAGAGAAATTTTAAGGTTATTCGCACCAGGAGTTAGAATTCTGTAGACCTAAAGGTAAATTCTCTGGGAATATCACTGAAGTCAAATATACCCTAGGAAGCTACTTATAGGAACCTTCCATCAGGACAACATGGCTATCTCACTCAAAAAAACAAGTAACAATAAAAAGAAGGTATGACTTATTATCTATCAGATCTACAAAAATGCATTTGTACCATGTTTGAACTTCTAAAGTTCCACTGATGAGGAAGATCATTCCACAATTTGATCATATCCAGAATAGAAATTCAGAATACAGCAGTGTGTACTATAGTATTTTGGCTTATTAAAGAAACTGCAAGATTGTTAGAATTAGCTGTATACCTAGTACAGTAGTATGTAGAGAAAGGTATACTATGGGTGGATCTGAATGCAAAGAATTTATTATGAGCTAATTAAACAAAAGTGCTATTTTTTTATTACTGGGATCAGTTATAAGGAACTTTATAGACTGAAATTCCTTGTGCAATCATTAAGATGAGAGTAAGCTGCTGAAGATCATTCAGAAGGGCAATATTCAAATCATGGCTGAATAAAAGAATGAAAACATTTCATCAAGATAGTCTGGTCTGCAAAAGTCTTGAAATATATTTCCATACAATTTTTTTTTTATGCCATTGAGGAATGTATTTCTAAATACAAGTATCATGTATTAATACACAAAATAAAGCCAACCTCACCCTGCACCAGATATATTCCTGTAGTAATTTTGTTTCCCATTGCAAACAAGTCCATCTTTTTATGTTAAAAAACCAAGGCCTTCTATCTTTAATTTCTCTTCACAGCACAATATTACATAACTTCCATTATCATCAAATTGCCTGTCCCTCATGGGCTAACAAGGGATTTATGAAAAAATATTTGATCTTAATTCCATTTTCCATAAAACTCCTCATAGAAAAGTGATGTGTGAAGTGCGCCTTGTGCTCCTTGGAGTTTGCACTAAAGGTTTCTCAGAGCCATCTTTTGGCACCAAATGCATTGTTTTCTGCTTTGTACTCATCATCTATCCATTTGTTCCCTTATCAGCCCACTAGCTTTTTTAACTTCCTTCGTGCAATCCCTCTGAGAGTCTAGTTCTGTGACTATTGTTATTTCATTAAATTACTGTGCACAGTATCACTATTCTAGTAATTTTATAAAACAGATAATGTTGAAGAGAGACCATTGTTACTTGAAAATCATGACTGCATTATTTACTTATTTGTTTCACCAGCTGTATTAAATGAAAATTTAGCCATTCAAATTTTTTTAATTGAGATTATTATTGTAATGAAGCATTTTTTAATGCTGTACAGTACAGTGCAATAGAGTATGAAAAGTTGTCTCACTTAAACATACGATACATACTGTATTTGATGAATAGGACAAAACTCCAATTTTTATGATTTTAATGCATGTTTTCACATGTTAATTCGTGAATGGAGTTTGAGTTCTATTTAGTTTATCAAAAGCGTAAGATATGATATTTTCATGGTGGTAAACACTTTCAGCATTTTGATTAATATGCATGCATTATGGGAGCGGAATGGCTTTGGGTATGGATGTGGGTTTTCTTTAGGTGTGAGGTAAGATACTGCTTTTCAAAGATTACAGGGAACAATATACCTTATGGCTGTGTATATACATTATAGTGTTTGCAGTGCAATATCTAGTACTCACACTATACTTGGAAATATTGATATTTGATAATGAATTGAAATATTTTGGTTGTTTGGGGATTTTAATCTTGTGTAACAACTATCACGTATTGTAAAGATGTTGATATTGCATTTTTCTTCACTGTATAACAGTCGCCTTGTTTTAGCTGTACAGTATTAAATAAAACCAAATTTTCTTTTTTCATTTGAAAATATAAATAGTATTTTCTTTTCATAATGATGTGAGCTCAAGCCTGTATAATGTGTGTGCATCTCTTCCAAGGGCTGCAGTTGAAATTTGAAGAATTAATATCTTGACTGACTAAAAGAAAGTTTCTTAGAAATTTTCTTTTTATGTTGCAGCACATTCATGACAAATTAGTTTGCTGACATGACGTTGACACTTGACAAACCTCATACAGCAGGTTGTCCTATCTGCTGCCCATCAATTTGAATAAATACATCTCATTTAATTGGAAAAAAGAAATAAAGAAAAATTAATATAGATGTATATGGTAGGGAATTATTAAATATGAAGGTAAAAAACGTAGTTAATATACATATTCAGCAATACAAAGAAGTTTTTCCGTACAAGGGCATAACTTGATTACTAAATTTTTCACAGAATGCTACTTTGGAATATTTATAATCAAAATGATGTTGGTGCTGTTGTTCTTGTTTAATTAAGAGAAATGTCCAACCCTCCATTTCATGTGTATAGAAATGTACCTGTCTGTTTCTTTGAATACTATTTATTACTGATTAATTACTGATTTTGAGTGTTGGCAATGTGATTTGCACAGTATTTGATTTGTGTCAGTTATCTAGCCAGTTTATGTTGGTAATCAAGCTTGTAGTAAATCCTGCCAAATAGAATTTATTTTTGAAATTGAGATTGGCAATATTTGTATTGTACTTGGTTTTATCTGTAATCTACTTTTTTAAGATAGAAAGAAATATTTAAGGGATATGCGTGAAATTTTAAATCACCTGTTAATATCTCTTTAGGCATCTGATTTGAGGACTCACGGGAAAGTTTTAACCTCGTGCTCCAAGACATATAGTTCACAAAGTCTCTTTACAGCTGTTTGGTCGATCATACTAATAATTTTAATTTTTCAAGTAAATTTTACATTACTTGATAATTCTTCCAATGTGAATGATATTTTGACTAGTTTGTCTACATTGAGCATTGGTTTAGTGCCTGTTTTTGAAATTACGGTAGTTGAAATTGGTTGCTTTTCCTCATTATTTTAGGCACATTGTCAGTAATGTAGATATAGTTTAGTAGTTAATGAGCTTAATAATTATTGTGTTGGAGTTATTCTATTATTGTATAGCTTGTTGTGATTTTGAACTGTTTTGAACAATTTATTTATGTCTATGTTGCTCCTTACAAGTAGCATTATCAATGTTTTACATGTAATGTTTGTTTTAGGCAATGCAAGTGCTGCATTTATCTGTAGTTTGATAAGTGTTTCTATTACTATATTGTTATGGTAACAGCAAAAATTGCAAGTTAGGTTTTATTTAGTTGTTCTTCAGTGTTATCTAGTATGGAATGATTTTCAGTTGGCTCATTTGTTTCTGTAAATTTTGAATGATAGAACCATTGCTCTCTCTCTCTCTCTCTCTCTCTCTCTCTCTCTCTCTCTCTCTCTCTCTCTCTCTCTCTCTCTCTCTCTCTCTCTCATTGACAAAAATAAAAAAGGGGTCTACATCTATTTTTTTACAGAAAATAAGTATTCAGGCACTAGCTTTACAGGTTGAACCAGTGTTTTTTTAAAGATTGGTATGATTCATCATTTATTCACAAGTTAAATTTTTATAGCTCTTATAAAACTCAATTATATCTATAAATGACAGTTTTAGGCCTTTTTGAGGACTTGTGTATCCTATTACTCATTAGCATTTTAAAGAATAATAAATATCAGAATAATTTAACAACCACTGTATAAGCTTTGAGGAAACAACATTAGAGAAAGAATCCAGCCAAAAAGCAAAGGTTCATAAGATATCTTCAAACATAAGCCACTCGTCAATTGGTTTACAATACTGAAGCAAATAGGATTGTAGAAACTGGATTATAATGTAAATATTCTGATTCATTCGGAAAAAAATGAGAATTAGATAGGGAGGGCAATAGTTGGAAAATCTTTAGCATGAGTTGTACTTTTAAGTAGTTAATTTATTTTCCATCTGAGTTGTACTTTTAAGTAGTTTATTTATTTTCCATTAAATTGATCATCATCTGTAATGTTATCGGTTATAAAAATGAATATTCCTAAGTTTCAGTTGATACAAATAAATTAAGTTTTTAGGCTTCTTTGTATTGTATGTATAAAATAGGTGCACAATCTCTTTGGAGTATGACACTTTCTATTCATGTTGCATCTCCATACATATATTTTCAAGTTTTTTTTTTTTTTTTTTTTTTTTTCCTGAAAAAGTGGATTCCAATTACCTTTGGAATGGACTGAATTTTACCATTCCTTATTAGCCCTGGATAAGCTTTGTCTTCCAAGAAGATGATATTGTGTAGTATACTGTACAGTAAATAAGATACAAAAGTGAAGCTGAGGTTAGGTTAAAAGTCGGGTGCCAGTGGTTAGCCAGATTGGGCTCAAGCCCAGCCCACCAGAGAGCCCAATGTCCACTGGCCCAGACAAGCTACTAAAGTGCCGCTCTCTCTTGTTACAGGGTCGCCCACTTCCTCTTGTCCTTAGTGAGCAGCTGTTGGGCCATGGACTGAAATGTCCAATCTGCCAGAAGGAATTCAAAGTGCTGGGTTCACTCAAGCGGCATTATCGCAGTCACATTAACTTTAAGCCCTACTGTTGTGACATTTGTGGAAAACGTTTTACGTTAAATCAGTATTTGATAGAACATAGACGGACACACACCGGGGAAAGACCTTATACATGTCATGTGTGTGGCAAGAGTTTTGCTCAAACAGGAACACTTTATCATCATGTGCGCAATGTGCACCAAGTCTCCTGGACTGAAAAACAAGATAAAAGTTAGGGAGATCAGATTGAAACTGGTTTACCTATTTTTACTAAATGGAAGCTTGAGTGCTTGGCAAAATCCTTACAAGTAAATCAAATCAGGGAAAATATTTTGATCACACTGTATGCCTTAAATACAAAAAAACAAACATTGCTATTATATTGATATACAGTATAAGAGAGTGCACATAATTCTAATTTATATTTTATAGCACAGCTTGTAAGGATAGTGTGCATGGGCGTGTATATGTGAAGGTGTTTATACTGCATAATAGATAAACTTGATTTCAAGAAATATAATTTTGTGAAACTTGTTTTACAATTCAATACTGATATTGCTTTAATGGAATGAAGTCTCAAACATACTTTTAAAGATTTATTTATATACCGGTAGATATGTATATATATATATATATATATATATATATATATATATATATATATATATATATATATATATATATATATATATATATATATATATATATATATATATATATATATATATATATATATATATATATATATATATATATATATATATATATATATATATATATATATATATATATATATATATATATATATACGTATTTGTTGGACTTATGGCTTTATCTACTTAATCACCAAAGTCTATTTTAGAAAGAATTTTATTTGAATTTATTGTACCTTAAATACTTAAGTTGCAGTTTATCATTACTTGGTCACAAATGCTTACCTTTTTATATGTATAGGAATAATTTATTTAGTAGTTAAATATCTGTAAGTAATGCACAATAAATGAATGAAGTTATTAAGTTTTTCAGTTAAATTTCCTTTGCTTAGTTTGCGTTAGAATTCTCTTTTTTTTTGTGATTTCACTCATAGGAAACAAAAGATTTGATGTACAACCCTGTAATATTTGTATATTGTAGTTAACTGTAATAAAAGTATTTGAAGACCTGTGATCTGCTTGAATTAATGATTTAAGTTTTCATTTGGTTGACTTTTTACTTTTCAATAATTCCTCTCAGCAATGTTGTACAGTATTATCAAACATTTTGTTGTCAATTCTGTTCAAATTTTTTATCATACTATATAGTACAGTGCATACCTGTATTTTTCTTATGTAACATTTTTAAATACTTGTTTAGTATTACTGTAAATGTTTACTTCAGACAGATCTTTTGTTCTTTTGAACAAGTACTGCTTAGCTAGCTTTATTTCAGAGTATGTTACTGTTGTATATTTCATGATCCCAATTTTGACTAAAGACTGTGAAGACAGACTTTAACAAGAATGTGCTCAGCTTTGACTGCTAATGGCCAAGTGATCTGTACTTAGTAAAATTTTTGTTACTTTTGTATGGTAAAACTTTATGACAGCATAAATCTTGGTGACCAAAATTGCTTAAGAAAATAAGAGCCCTTGTACATTACACATATATGAGAAAAGCTTTACACATAATGTAGAGGATTCTGTGCACAGCCCTACTTCCTCTATGTGAAATACGGATTTCCAGTTGAGATGTAGAAGCATTTTCTATACCATGCCTTACACCTTGGCTTAATGAGGGTATTAGGTTTACATATACAGTAGTGTATAAGAACAGAATACACATGAGATGGAAATATGCCATTTAAAGATCACAAAGTCAATAACTATACCTCATTTAAAAGAAAATAATAATTGCTAGGTTTAAGGCATGGGAGCAGGTGTCATTTTGTTAATGTATTACGGGGATGTGGTGAAGGTCATTTTGAAACATTTTTGGCTGCTGGGATGCATGACATAAATTTTTACTTCATGTTCTGGGACAGTGCCTGATCCAAATTTCCCCTTGTTCCAGAAGGATTTGTCATCAAAGTCATCCAAGTTGAAACGAGAAGACCATTGCATGATGAGCCCACAAGGTCATGGCAGCTTACCCCCTCACCCTTCTCCTGGTCCTTTAGGGAATTCAATGCTGTTACCTCCTGGGTCTTTATGGTCACAAGATGGCAATGTGAATGTGGAAGAAATATTACCCTGCCCGATTTGTGGTAAGCAGTTTCCGAAAAAGAGGAAATCAAATCTTCAAGTGCACCTAAGAACTCATACTGGAGAGAGACCATTTAAATGCCAGCAATGTGGTCGAGGCTTCAAGCAAAAAGCCCATTTAGAAAAGCACCAAGAAAAATCATGTCATGTCATGTCTGAGTATGTGCCTTATCCGTTTTTTCCCAAGATCTGAGCGGTGGGCCCTGCCTACCCGCTCAGTACCATGACCCGAGAGGCTCGTGCTCACCTTGGCCAAGCGATCCTACCTCAGTCCTGCCTCAACAGACCCTCGACCTGTGCCAGAAGAGCAGTGACTCTACACCTCGGTTGAGCATATGCATTACTCCGTAGCTTGTAACTCAACGATGTGATTGTTGCGTGTGAGGTGGCAAAATTGCCCACATCAACCGCTTAAGTTTTATGATAGACTGAAAAACCAGATGGCTTTAATAAACTGCCCTTTCAGGGCACCATGTGAATCTCTTCAGTCAGAAATCATTGTTAAGTATAAGTACAGTAATGATTATTTTTTATTTTTTGCTATATTCTGTCTACACGGGTACAACCGTCCGATATTAGTTTTGTATTCACTTATATGTACAGTTATTAAACCCAGTGTTTTAGGAAATATTGCTGACTGCAACAGCTTTTGTATATATATTGTATGTATATAAAGGCCCTGTATGTACAGAGAGAATTACAAACAATAACTTCTCATCTATTTGCTTAGCTTCTTATTAGTGCCCTACAAAGGATGATATCCTTCCAAATCATGTGTCATATGCTTAAATATAATTTTCTTTCCTTCCCTTTCCAGAGTCCTGAATTATATTTACATGTACTATATGTATATAGTTGAAGTTTATATACAATTTATTAGGAATAAGAATATAAGTATATAAACATTATACAAATATCTATATAAAGATATATAGAATATATTATCTCTCGGTATTGTTGTGGAAGATTTATGTGTTAGGTATCCTATTTAAATAATGATTAGTATGATAATTATCTGGGCATTGATTTTTACCCAAAGTTTTTATTCTTATTTTCTTTCTTCTTGATAACAGTAATATCAAATTTACTGTGGTGTTCAATTTTAGTCTGCTGATTCTTTACATTGAATGTGTAATCAGCTAGTATTTCGTACCAAAACTAATACATTATATTATGCATGTATACATTTATATGAAAAGTAATTAGGAATATAGAAAGTATAACGGAATCAATCGTAAATCTATTCTTAAATTTTAATGACAAAGTACAGATCTGATATGTTTATAAGCTACCTTAGCAACTTTGATACATTTGTTATCCAGGGCTAGGTAGATTTACATATTCTTTATACCATATATTAATATTAGAAATATATGTCTTAAAAAGAAAATAAAAAAATTCAAATATTTACCTAGTTATAATTTGCTGCAGAACAAATGCTTAAATTCCATCGTGGGGCACTTTTGCATCTGCACTTCTGTTAACATAAGTCTCAGGCAACCTTTTTAAATTACATACTTGAGCCAAATATTTGACCAGTTAGTTATAAGGCTATAAGCAGCCCTTCACTGTGATATTTCTTATCTTATAACTATGTGGTTAATATTCTGGATTTTATTTTATTTCCAATCTGTGCTCTAAGAGAGTCTCATTGGCTGTAAATTATTAAGGACAGATACTCAAGTAAAAGCTTTTTAAGAAATTTGTCTTCTATCCAGTCTGTGGTTGAGGTCTTGTAAATCCTGTATATAGAATTACTGTATAGTCATTATTTTAGTATTCTGTACCTATATGCACCCTTTAATATGAATTCTCTCTTTATCCAGGAAATAAAATGCTATTTTCTTGAAATGTTTGCTTATCCTAAAATTGATCTCAATTAGATTGAGATAGGAGTGGAGCACATTACAGGGGATCGTAAAAATCAAATATTCAATATCTAAGCCTTTTTGTTCCCGCATTATATGCAGTACTAAGTTTCTCTTTCATTGAGTGATAAGAAATATCTTGAGCCCTTGGAATTGTCTCTTTTATAAGTTGAGTCTAAATATCCTTCATTCTTTCATTTTTTAAGTGTTTTGTTGACTACAAATACTGTACAATGATAGTAATTGTTAAACAGTCTAGATGCAGATTCCAAATTGCTTGAAGAAGAGAGGCTGGATGGCAAGGCTCTTCAATGAAATGTTAGAGACGAGAGGAAAGTATTTAACCTCTTTTTAGTACAAGAGCTAATCTCTATTAGAAAAATGCAGTTTGGCCATTGGAGATACCTAGACAAATTAGATTTCATCTCGTGCTAACTTTATCGTCTTAACTGTTCGTGACAGAATGCATTGATTTTAAAACCTTGAAAGATTCGTCCCATGAATTGACCCAAAATGGTGAACAAGTCTCATAGAAATATGAGCTTAAGTAGCCAATATAAAAATATAATTCTGATTCTTGCTCTAGAAATTCAAACTGCTCAAGGTTTCTAGCATCAAAATGTTGATAGATGCAATAATTGAAACAAGATATAATGTTGAAATGATTGTCAAAGTTTGTGTAATTTATAACAGTAATGCTTATAAGGGGATTAATACTTTTACAAAATTTAGGTAATTCCTGAATAATCAACAAACTTGTGCAGTATGATGCCAGTTATATAGATTTTTAGGAAAAATATACAAAAAACTTACACATTGAAATATTGAGTAAAATATTATAGCATGAAAGAATGTGGGTCCTTCCGGCTCAAAGTCAAATCAAATTATTATTATTATTAGTATTATTACTAGACAAGCTAGAACCATGGTTGGAAAAGCAGGATGCTAAAACCCCATGGGCTTCAAGAGGGAAGGTAGCCCCGGGAGGAAAGGAAAGAGTAGAGCAAATAAACTAAATTCATATATTGTATAAGAAATGAATAAAAGCATTAAATTATTTTAAGATAAGTAACAATATTGAAATAGATCAGACATATAAATTATGAAATGAAACTTGTATCAACCTGTTCAACAGAAAAGAATTTACAAAATGTTTGAACTTCTAAAGTTCAACTAATTCAAATGCCTAAATAGAAAGATCATTCCACAGTCTGGTCATAGCTAGAATAACTATTTGCTTAATAATTTTTTTGATGGTCAAGTTAACTTAATGTGACCAGTCTCGCTGTAGTTGTTGCGAACTGTGGCCAAAAGGTAGCACCCAAACTGCATAGTGTCCAAATGCCGACCACAACCCGACGTTCACTACACAACAAATATACAACGGTGGAATACCCAAAAAACGGATTTTGAGCGAAGCGAAAAATTTATTTTTGGGTGAGGTAGCCATGTCGTCCTGATGGAAGTTCCTTTGTTAGTAGCTTCCTAGGTTATATTTGACTACAGTGATATATCCCAGAGAATTTACCAAAGGTATCCTGAATTCTAACTCCTGGAGCGAATATCCCTTAAAATTTTACGAAGGGATATCGCATAATATCAGAGGACGTATTCTTAACACGTCGCATAGCTATCTGCACTCCTAATAGCGTTTTCGCTTCGATTAAAGCAACGCTCTTACTGTACTGTAAATAGGCGCCACCCCGCCACCTCGTGGCGCCATCTAGCCATTCTTTGTAGCTTTGTAGGTGTTACAGATACAGTACCTTAGGGAGGGAATCGTTATCTTTTTGTCAAAAGGAGGGCGGGTCCATCAGGACGACATGGCTACCTCACCCAAAAATAGATTTTTCGCGTCGCTCAAAATACGTTTATTGGGCTCAGGCCATGTCATCCTGATGGAAATTTACCAGAGCATTAATATATCTGTGGATTTTCAATAGTGCCGTTCATCTCGAGATAAATTTTCCTTTGGTCTTCTGGACCTAGAGACACTTGATGTTACCGTTATACATCATTCAACTGATCATGTCATATGTCAATGCTTCCTGCCCCCTACAGGGAAGAGTCTGGGTAGACTTTAGGAAAAAACCCGAGGATTAAGAGTTCAAGGAACAGACTAGCAAACAGTTTGTATATTAGTGTCGTTATATACGTAAAGCATAGTTTGTACTTAGATGGTATTGATCTGTGTAGGTTACTGAAAACCTCCCGGGTCTGGTTGTTAATAGAGACAGACAGGTTTATATACATGTAAGAAACCTTAATTCAGTAAGATGAACAGTTTAGTACAATTAGTCCTTACCTGGTTGCATGGAACAGTAATAACCTTAGTTCCTAGTGTTTTCCTAGATATCAATAGGATCAAAAGATGCTCTGACATTTATTCAAGGTTTAGAATATTTGGGGTGAAATGAGATGCAAAGATGCCTACTATTGTTTATTACAAAAATAAAAAATAGAAATCATGGCTGTAATATTCAATTACATTTTATGCTGAATGAATCTGCATAAAAGCATAATTAGTAATAACAGAAATAAAATAAGCTTCACCTGAAAAGGGAACACAACCCACTCTATGGGAAATATGTAAAGATTTCACTGTATTCTGTTGTTACAAGGAACACTATGCATATAAGTATGCATGGCACATGTGTTAGTCTATTATGCTTAATGTCACCTGTGTAGTTAGAACAGTCTATAGTGTCGGCACTAGACACATTACTCACATGATATACCTTAAGAGTCTATCATGTACACCCTTCACTAAAAGTCCCAAATAGTGCACTGTTCTTCGCAGAAGTCAAGCGGCAGGTTTTAGAACACTACCTGCTGCCACCACAAAATGTTTTATCTCCTGTAATTGCTTCGCGTAGTGTTTGAAGAAGACTCTGGATGACTTCCATCCAGTATAAGCGCGAAGGCTTTCAAACGACATAGTCTGAAAGAAATTTAGAAACGAGGCGACTTTCCTCGGATCATGACCTGCGGGTGTAATGTCTGGATCCGCTCTGCGAATAAAATAGGTGATTTTTGCCCTTATCTGTTTCAAGGATAACGTTGAACCTGATGTTTCTCCCCTGAAAAGCTGACCTCCCTTAAAGTCTGAAGTTCGATAAAGATAGACCTTTAGGCATTCCACTGTGCAGAGGGATGCTTCTTCCTTCAGAGGGCAGATTCTCCAGGGACCCCATCTCTTAGTGGGAAGCTTGTTCTTGGTGAGAAACGTTGGGTCCGGAAAGAGGTTCAGTTCTCCGCAGTCTGTGAACTGAATGTGGCCATCATCCCTCGAGAGGGCCAGTATTTCGCTGACTCTGGCTCCCGAGGCTAGTGCAAATAAGAATATCACCTTTTGAGTCAAGTCCTTTAGCGAACAATCTTCATTGTTCAGATTCGATGCTAAGTGAAGAACCTTGTCCAGAGACCATGAAATGAGCTTTGGAGGGGCTGCGGGCCAAAGTTTAGTGCAGGCTTTTGGAATCTTGTTGAAGATTTCATTAGAGAAGTCTACCTGGAAGGCGTAAAGCACTGGTCTGGTTAGGGCAGATTTGCACGTAGTGATCGTATTGGCTGCTAGACCTTGTTCATGGAGATGGATGAAGAAGGACAAACAAAAATCCGTAGAAATATCCTTAGGTTTCTTTGCCTTGACAAAGGCAACCCATTTTTTCCAGGAAGACTCATATTGTCTTCTTGTTGACTTTGACTTGTATTCTTCTAAGAGGTCAATACTGTCCCTTGAAATCCCGAACCTTTTCTTGACTGCTAAGGTGAGAAAATCATGAGATGAAGGTTCCGGGACTTCTGTGATGAAGCTGAGACAGTCAATTTCTGAACTTGCTGAGTCAGAACTGGATCCGGCAACGGGATCAGCTTCAGGCGTAGTTCCGTTACTAGGGGGAACCAAATGCTGTTGGGCCACTTGTGGGCCACTATCGCTGCTGTCCCGTGAAAGGATCTCAGCTTGTCGAGGACTTTCAGCAGAAGGTTGGTTGGAGGGAACAGGTATATCTTGGACCATCTGTTCCAGTCTATAGACATCGCATCCGTTGCTTCCGCTAGAGGATCCTCGTACGGGGCTACATACCGGGGTAGCTTCTTGTTGTCACTCGTTGCGAAGAGGTCTATCTGCAGTCCTGGGACTTTGCGTAAGATGAAGGAGAATAATCTTGCGTCTTGGGACCATTCTGACTCTACTGGGTTGAACCTGGAAAGAGCGTCCGCCGTCACATTGCGGAATCCTTGAAGGTGGACTGCTGACAAGTGCCATCTCTTCTTCTCCGCTAGTCGGAGGATGGCCAGTATTACTTGATTTAATTGAGGCGATCTCGAGCCCTGTTGATTTAGGCATCTCATTACAACCTCCCTGTCTAGAGCCAGACGGATGTGGATCGAACAGCGAAGTTTCAGTTTCTTCAGTGAGAGAAAAACTGCCATGGCTTCCAGAAAGTTGATGTGGAAGGTTTTGAAGAGGGGAGACCAGGTTCCTTGGACTTTCCGATGATGAGAGTGGCCTCCCGACCCTTCCTTTGAGGCATCCATCCGTGTGAACGGTGGCTGACGGTGGAGGTGGTTGCAAGGGTACCTTCTTCTTTAGGTTCTTGACCTCCGACCATGGCTTGAGTAGGGATCGCAGACGATTTGGTATAGGTCTCTAGATCTCTTCGAGCGTTTGATGCGTATTTTCTCCAAACTCCTGATGCATCTTTTAATTGTGCTCTCAACACTGGGTCTGTCACTGAGGCAAACTGGAGGGACCCCAACACACTCTCCTGTTGCCTTCTTGATGGAGTCTCTTGACAGGTCCCGCTATCTCTTTCCTCTTCTTTCATGGAATGGAAAGTCCCAGTGGACACCCAACCACTGGAACGTCTGAGCTGGAGAAAGACGAGACTTTTCCAAATTGATCTTGAATCCTAGGTGTTCCAGGAACTGGATCACTTCCTTGGAGGCTTGCGTGCACTCCTCCTTGGATGCTGCCCACACCAGCCAGTCGTCCAGGTAGGCTACTACCTGAATTCCCTTTAGGTGTAATTGATGAATGACTGCATTCACAAGCTTGGTGAATACCTTTGGAGCTATGTTTAGGCCAAAGGGCATGGCTCTGAAGACATATTGTCTTTTCTGTAGTTTGAACCCTAGGTAGGGGGAAACTTGATGGTTGATTGGTACGTGCCAGTACGCATCCGTCATGTCTATGGAGACTGTATATGCCTGTTTGGGCAAAAGGGTCCTTATGTGTTGAAGCGTCAGCATTCTAAACTTGTAGTTCACTATGAACTTGTTGAGTGGTGATAGGTCCAGAATGACTCTGAGCTTTTCCGAGTCCTTCTTCGGAACACAAAATAGCCTTCCTTGGAATTTGATGGACTTCGCCCTTCATATAACTATCTTGTTTAAGAGTTCCTGAACATATTCTTCCAATATGGGGGTTGAGTGTTGGAAGAATTGAGGGAAGTTGGGTGGAGTTGTGTTCCAACTCCACCCTAGTCCATTCTTGACTAGGCTGTGGGCCCAGGCATCAAAGGTCCAGCAATCCCAAAAGAGGAGAAGTCTCCCTCCTACCGGTAGCATCTCACTTTGAGTGCTGGTTGGAGGATTTACCTCCTTGGCCACGTTCACGTCCACCTCTGTTGCCCCTGCCTCTGGAGGGGTGTTTAGAGGATCCTCGAAAGGAACCTCGAGACTTCGGCCTAAAGGTCGTTGAATGCCTTTCGAAAGCTGGGGTAAAAGCGGGCGACTGTGTCGTCACCGTCTGGGGGACCAGCTGGAAGGTGGTGGTTGGCTGTGCTACCGTCTGTTGCACAGTGGCCATGGGAAGCTGTTGTTGTTGCCTGGGACGAGAGGGCACTCTTGGTCGTTTTTGTCTTCCTTTTTGGCTGGGGACCCTCGTCAGCGGAAGACTTCCTCTTGGAGGACAAGCCCCACTTGGAGAGGAGATTCCTATTCTCTGTAGCGGCTTTGTCCACGACCTCTTTGACCACTTCGCTTGGGAAGAGGTCTTTTCCCCAGATGTTGGAAGCTATCAGCTTCCTTGGTTAGTGCCTCACCGCAGCCGAGGCGAACACGAACTCCCTGCAAGCCCTTCGGGCTTTAATGAAATTAAACAGGTCTTTGGTGACCGTCGCCAGATGAGCCTTGGCGAAGACCATGTACATGTCTGGGGTTTCCGATATGCTTGCCATTGTCTCTAGCCCCGTCTGCAGAGACATAGAAGTGGCAAGACGTTTTTTTGTCTCCTGCTCTCTGCGCAGGAGAAAGTCCGACAACTTGGGGAGGTCTTCACTGAACTGTCGTCCAGCAATGTCTGCCTCCAGCTTCCCGACTGTGAAAGTGTTGTGAACATCTTTCCAGTCCGCATCATCCGATGGAAAGGCGAGGAAAAAGGGTCTACACTCCTCGAGTGTAGGACAGGGTTTCCCTGCCTCAACCGCCTTTAAGCCTGCCTTAAACCCTTTGTCCATAAAGGGAAAGGCACGAGAGGGATCAGCAATAAAGGAAGGGTGCTTTTTGCTGAGAGCCGGCACCTTGGAGCTAGTAAAGGCCCTCTCTTTCAAGGTGTTAGTAAATAAGGCCTGGGCCTTGGGGAGGTCAAGAACGATGACCTCTTTTGGCTCTGTCTCCTCTTTGGACGAAGGTTCCGTCCTCAGGCGGACATAGCAATCCGGATAGGCCCCTTTGCTGGCCCAGAACTCTACATCATTTACTGGGACAATGCCCAGTTTCTCGGAGAGGAAGATCTTCACCCCTGACATCGGCATATGCTCCGCATACCTCCAAGGATTGACGTTAGAGAAAGCAGGAAGATCCTTGATGTTTAGCTTCTTCCGGGCTAAACGCGTCGCCACAAGCTGGTGCATCTCCGTCCGAAGAGAAGCCTCCTTCTTAGATGATTTCTTTTGCATGTCCTGGAACATAAACAGAAGTGAGTGCAACGTACTCGTGATCGAATCTAACTGGGGGGCAGAAGAAGAGGTCGAAGGCACTGGCTCGGCCACCGTAGCAGAAGACACCGAAATCGTTTCGGCTTTCTCGGTCTCACCTTCAGGGGGTACGTCATCCTCCTGTTCCAGCTCTTCCACCAGGAGATTGTGTTCAATCTCCTCTGAGACAACCGACATGTTGTCCTCTAGCTGGATGCCCTTCAAGGCATCCGATACAACAGATTCTATCGGAATCTGGACGAGGGGAATCTCGGGTTGAGCGTGAGGAACGATTGCATCCGAAGATGCCCTAGGGAACAGACAGTCGCTCATCCTCTCATTAGGAAGGTATGGGCCAGAGGTGTTTTTCTGAAAACCCCTGACCCATTTTCGCAGCGTCTCTCTTGCTGCATCCCTTGACTCTGTAGACTTTTGATCATCAAAAGCCTCCTTAACAAGTTTGTCACAAACGGTACATACCTGTGGGTCCCAATATTTAAGAGATCCCTTCGTGACTGCGTAGCGAGCGTGGGCCCTGCACATGTCATGGCCGCAGAAGTTCCTACTGCGGACCCTACAGAAGTTGTTCCCGCACTCGAGATGCTCCTCCTGTAAAGAAAGAAAAGTATATAAGTATTCAGTGAAATTCTCAGATTTCATTATACATATTTTTTAAAAATATATAGCTTAGGATAGGGTAAGCTAGAAAAAGGAAAAGACACCTACTTGTGTCTCCTGCCCAGCCCATTGCTATGACCTCCTTCAATATTGAATACTAAATTCTTAACGAATTTGGGGAAGATAATATCCTTGGATATAAAGTGTCTTCTTAACACTGTCTTCTAGATTCAATATTGGGGGATTGGTAATGGTTGTTAACCATTAAAAAGGCAGAGAGAATCGCTCTCTTAAATGTGATGGTCTCACAATAGGCTGCCCATGAGCACCTTGTAGGTTGGAAAAAATTAGTATGGTCTACAGCACTGACTGCTGGCAGCATGCCGCCAGTACTGCCGTGCCTGCCGGCATATACTGGCATGTTCTGGGCTATGGAAGGTAAGCACTGCCTTCAGGGTGATGGGAAGCAGGTCGCCGGCAGTTGCTCTGCCAGCGGCATGCTGCCAGTACAGTGAGCCCTCGCTACTTCGCGGTTTGACTATCGCGGATTCACGACTTCGCGGATTTTTTTCATAACGCATGTATATACATATATCGCGGATTTTCTGGAAATTTCGAAAATAGCCGCGATATATGAAGACCCCAAATATTTTGTTAATTCCATTGATAATTAGTAATACAGTATCTGCTCTTACTGATGGTTCATTGCATTACATATGACATATAATTCAGTACAGAAAGAAATAAAACACGAAAAGAGAATGTGATCATACGATAATTCAGTATACGTAGTAAAATTAAATCGAACATGAAACGCAAATCAGATGCAGTTTGACGATGGTGTAAGGCTGCTGATGGCTACTACTACAAATGTAATGGATGTGCATCTTTTCCATGAATCTTTTGTATGTATACGTACGTAGTACTGCATCCAATAATATTCTTTGTTGCAAAAATCTCATCTCGAATAAGCGTACATATCCTACAACAAAACAAGCGTAAAATAGCGTACGTAAAGCATACTGTATATAGTACCTTGTATTTGAATTTGTAACTACTACGTAGCATGTAAGACGGACTGTGATTGGTTCCAGTGCTGATAGATGACGAATCAGCTCCCAAGTTTTGTAATCTAGCCTGTGATTGGTGTTTTGACCGCTTCTCCGATCCGCAGCATCTTTTCGCGGCCACTTTGTTTGCCGCTCTCTCGCTGGGTAGATGCTGCTACGTTACTGTGTAACTTTAATCTGTGCTGTGCATGACTGTTTGAAGTTGAACTTTTTGTTGAACTTTCTGTTTAACCCCTACAATGGCTCCCAAGCGTTCTGCTTCTACTAAGGCTGATAGTGAGCATAAACGCCACCAAAAAATGATGACGATTGCTGAGAAGAGAAGGTGACACTTCTCGATATGTTGAAAGAAGGCAGAAGTTACGTGGCCGCAGCCCGCCATTTTGGAGTGAACGAATCCACCGTTCGCTACATTAAGGACGAGGCGAACATTAGAAAGACGGCTGCCATCACCTTTAGTAGGTCAGCGAAGCGAGTTGTTACCGCTCATAATAAAACGATCGTCCGTATGGAAGGTGCTTTAGCAGTCTGGATTGCCGACTGCCGGAAGAAGAACATAGCCTTGGATACGATCACCATCCGAACCAAGGCTTTTGGGTTTGTATGAGAATTTTGTGGCAAAGGAACCTCAAGACGACGATGGCGACCATGCTGAAGAAGACGAAGATGATGTACTAGATGAACCTCAAGCAGGGACATCCACTGATTCCCAGCCTCAGAAACAGTGTTTTTCCGCCAGCAAAGGATGGTTCGCGAAGTTTCAGAAACGCTTCGGCCTGAAAAGCGTTCCCCTGCATGGCGAGGCTGCTTCCGCTGACACTACCGCTGCTGAAACTTACGCGAATGAGACATTTAAGAACATTATCACTGAAGGTGGATACAAGCCCGAACAAGTGTTTAATATGGATGAGACCGGCTTGTTTTGGAAGAGAATGCCGTCGCGAACTTTCCTGTTCAAAGAAGAAGCCAAAGCCTCTGGCTTTAAAGCATTCAAAGATCGTGTTACCCTCGTGATGTGTGGCAATGCTGCTGGATTTTTGCTAAAGCCGGGGCTTATTTACAAATCGAAAAACCCTCGCGCTTTGAAAAATAAAAACAAGAATCTCCTTCCCGTGTACTGGATGCATATAGTAATCCAAAAGCATGGATTACGAAGATGCTGACCTCCAACTGGTTCCACCAGTGTTTTATCCCGCAAGTCAGTAAATATCTCTTAGAGAAGGGCTTGCCATTTAAGATCCTTCTCCTTATGGATAACGCTGGTGGACACGCAACTGATCTGTCGCATGAGGGCATTCAGGTCGAGTTCCTGCCACCCAATACAACGTCATTAATTCAACCGATGGACCAGGGGGTTATCAGGGCGTTCAAGGCCCTCTACACGAAAAATACCTTGGCGGACCTCGTTGCGTGTGTGGATGCTGCCCAAGATGATGAGGATGAAACATTCAATTTGAAGGCGTACTGGCAGAAGTACACAATAGCCACGTGCCTGCAGAACATCCAGAAGGCACTGAAAGAAATGAAACCTGCTACTGTTAATGCGAGCTGGAAGAAGTTGTGGCCCCAGATTGTTTACGATGACGAGGGATTTACACCTGCTGAGATTCAACACTCTGCAATACGGAAATCTGTGCAGTTGGCTGCGATAATTGGAGGTGAAGGGTTTGGCGACATGACGACTGAAGACGTCGACGAGTTGTTGGACTGCCATTCCCAGCCACTAACTGACGCAGACCTCGAAGACCTGACGAAATCAGCCAGTGAAGAAGACAGTGAAACACAGGAAGAGACCCAAGAAAATGTCGAAGAAACGTGCTTAACATTAGAACGGCTTGCCAAGCTCTGCAACCTTGCGAAGGAGTTGAAAGAATTGTCGCAAGAGTGGGACGAGGATATGGTTCGTTCTATGCAATTCTGCAACAAAATCGATGAAGACATGACTCCCTACAGGATGCTCTTTGAGCGAATAAAGAAGCAGTGGCAGCAACTTCCGATCACAATGTTCTTCCAGCCTCGCAAAAAAGAGCCAGTTCCTTCTGCTACTATGCCTTCGGAAGAAATTAAAGAAGTGTCCCAGGAAGAAGTTGAAGAGGTGTCCTAGGAAAAGACACCTCCGTCTGAAGAGACGTAAAATACTATCATTGGCTGCACAGTAGAAGACATCATCAGCTTCATCATCATCATTTCTACTGTGCAGCAAATTCATCGCCATCATCATTCAAGTTTTTCTTCAACTTCTTTCGTGGTGAGTACAGTAACAATCTTTATTTTTTTATACTACTTTAATATTCTAACATTTTAATATTTGTGCCTGTTTTAGTTTAGGGTACTGTAGTACATGCATTAAGTGTTCTGTACATTAAAGGGTAGTTTGTTAACAGTACTACGTAAAGGGAAGGTTTTAAAAGTCTGAATATACATGTTATAACCTATCATATTTTTTTGTTTATTACATTTAAAACAATCTCTCTCTCTCTCTCTCTCTCTCTCTCTCTCTCTCTCTCTCTCTCTCTCTCTCTCTCTCTCTCTCTCTCTCGTAAATTATCATTCGGTCATTAGCGGCAGTTTGTTATTGTTGATTAAATGCCAAAAAAAAAAAAATAGATAAATTGTTTTCCTGGTTTGCTACGTATGTAGGATTTTATATAGATACGGTAAATAATATTTGTAATAACATATTTACTAAAAGCTTTTAATATCATTATTTATCACTTTCATCATGCGCGTTTAATGCCTTCATTTGTTTATTACGATCGAAGATGGAGCGTACAGTAAACGAATGGAAGGTTTCCGTTTCAGGCGGCGTCATAAAGAAAAACATTATATAAATGGCATTCATTTAATTTATTTGGAAGTCCTAAGAAAAATTAAGTAAAACATTGGTAATAACAAAATCAACATATAATCAATATAATCGATGCAAAAACTAACCTACACACAGATGTGTAAATGCGTTTGTTTCTTCATTATGATCAGAGATAAACGTAAACAAAACATTGGTTGTCATTTTTTATCGTGCTTTTTGGCGTGTTTAGGAAACGCATGATATAAAATCGCCTTTAATATTTGTGCCTGTTTTAGTTTAGGGTACTGTAGTACATGCATTAAGTGTTCTGTACATTAAAGGGTAGTTTGTTAACAGTACTACATAAAGGGAAGGTTCTAAAAGTCTGAATATACATGTTAAATAAATACGTAAATATGGTGTCCCTGCTTCGCGGATTTTCAGCTATCGCGGTCGGGTTTGGAACCTATCTACCACGATAAACGAGGGTTCACTGTATTGCCGTGTCTGCCGGCATTGCCGGCATGTCCCGGGCTATGGAAGGCAAGTACTGCCTTCAGGATGATGGGCGGCAGGTCGCCACAGTTGCTCTGCCGCCGGCAGCCAAAGGGTCCCTCTATCAAGTAGAACCCGGCAGCAGCCGGCGGTTAAATGTCTAGACTTTGGGTGGCCGGCCGCCGGCAGACAACATAGTTGCCGGCGGCCGGTCAGAGTATGCCTATTGCCGTTGGTCGTCGATCAGTGGCGGCAGAGCTAACTGCCGGCAGGCGTCCAACATGGCTGCCAGCAGCTGTAAGCTGCCGGCAGTTGGCCCAGAATGAGGAAAGGCAAAGGAAAAGAAGGATGGAGGAAGGCAAAGACTCTGCCGTGCCGGCCTACATCCGGAATGAGGGTTCAAATGGAAGGGGGAATTAAATTCGGGCTTCCATCCGACCATATCCCATCCATATTGGTAGCATGGATATGGAAGGCAGTCCAAGGGAGGGCTGAAGAACACTCAAAGAAAGATGAGGGCTCCTGCCGGCAGCCGGCTCAGCCGGCGGAAGGCAGGAGACCTCAGGCCAATTCTTCAGACTACCCATAGGGTTGAATATAATTTAGAATGACAAACAGGGTGTGTGATGGCTAGGCCAACACAAAAGGGACAGCAAGGGAGGGGCAAGGGTCCTATAGGTGAGGTAATACCCGAAGGCACTACCGACCTGGGCGATTCTGATCCCATATTAGACGACCTCATAGTTGGGGAATTCAATTCCCCAGGTTGGGTTAGTCTAGGTGAGAAGGCGGCACCCAGGACGCAATCTCAAAAGGGAACGGAATCTCGTACCAGAGATCTTAGGCAGAGGAAGAATTCAATTCTTCGGCTTAAGATCTACCAGCACAGGACTGTCTGCTAGGCCAAGGGAGGAGGAATTGTCATATAAGACCTCCAGGGTATGGCCTAGGGAGGTCTAGCCTCCTGTAAAGACAACCTAACCTGACTTGGGAAATCATTTCACCAAGACGGCGGATGCCAAACACAGACGTTCTACTCTGATGTCCCGTTCTAAGCTCAAAACCGACTCAGTGGTTAAGAGAAAGAAACAGAACGCCCCAGTAAAGATTTGCCAGAACTCAGTTCAGGGCAAAGCTAACCGAGGGTAGCCTAGGCTAGTCAGAAGGAAGAGGAATTGCTCTTAAATCCCGCCAGGAGATTGGTATTGGCTTGAAAGGTATAGGAGGTGTCAGTCTCCCCTTAAAAACGGATTTTGAGCGTAGCGAAAAATCTATTTTTGGGTGAGATAGCCATGTCGTCCTGATGGAAGTTCCTTCAAAGGTAGCTTCCTAGGTATATTTGACTACAGTGATATATCCCAGAGAATTTACCAAAGATACCCAGAATTCTAACTCCTGGAGCGAATATCCCTTAAAATTTTACGAAGGGATATCACGTAATATCAGAGGACGTATTCTTGACACGTCTCATGGCTATCTACACCCCAAACAGAGCTTTCACTACGAGGGGAAAGAGAGCCAAGAATAGGGTGAGTCATTCCAGAGACATCGCTCACCACGAGTCACTACTGTACCGCAAATAGTGCGCCTGTCTGCCACCCGAGGCGCCACCGTCATTCTTTGTAGCTTTGTAGGTGATGCAGATACAGTACTATAGGGAGGGATTCATTATCCTTTTGTCCCAAAAGAGGGTGGGTCCATCAGGACGACATGGCTACCTCACCCAAAAATAGATTTTTGGGCTCAAGCCATGGCGTCCTAATGGAAGGTTCCTTTTTGGTAGCTTCCTTGGGTATATAACTACTAGATATTCCCAGAGAATTTAACCACAGGTTATCACAGAATTCTAACTTCTGGAGCGAGTATCCTAAAGGTTTCCCTTTAAGACATCGTATATCAACAGGGGACGCATGTATTAACGCGCCACATAGCTATCTGCACCCCACACAGAGTTAACACTTCGATGTGTAGTGGCGGAGAATAGCTGGGGAGCCGTTCCACAGCTAATCTCGTTCGTGGCTACTTTTGGTACTCGAGACGTAAACAAACGGGCGCCATTGCTAAATGACGTCACGTCCGTCCTCATCCTTCGCTTAGTAGCTTGCCTTACTAGACGGATTTTTCCCTGTGCGTATCTTATCGACTTGCATCTCAGCCACGTCTCTACTCTCGGCCTCGCCTTCTTCTGGAAAGTTGAGTACAAGGTTCCAGTATTGTTTAAATAAGCTCTGACCGTAAAGTAACTTTTACTTTTCGAGATATTTTATGTTTTGTGGCAGAGCTGTGCTGCTACCGGACCCGCCATTTTATGGCGTCGCTGTTGTTTTGCATGCCTTATTTAGCTAGCCTCAACAGCGTTTTCCGGCCTCATTAACTAATCGATACTATTAGTTATTTAGTCTTCATAGCTAGGAACTTTATATATCGTGTTTTGACGCTCTTTTATTGGTCATCGACTGACCCCATACCAGTTCGCTAGTCTAGCCCCTAGGCCAGAGTGCCTATCATCAGTGTTCATGCATGATATATTTCAGTGATCCTAGGTTTAGTTATGAAGATAGTGGCATTATTTTATGATACTGTTTACTGTGATGCAAGTGTTTTCACCTTCAGGGACCATATAGGGGATAGGTTTGACAGTGTGCCTCTCTAACCTAACCTAATTGTAGGCCCCCTATATGCTCCCTTCACCCCCTGCCTTAGGGCATTCCCTCTGCGTAGCCTTGCTCCCCCTACCACGTAAGGGGATCAAGCTCATACCAGAGTACTTATCGCTTCTCTGTCCTCCCTAAGGGAATGATCCCCCCTTAGGGCTGCGTCCGAGAATGAGGAACGGCCTGCCCTTCCTCTATTGCTGAGGCTAGGCTTCCTGGCCTTCCCTGCAATGCGATACGTCTTCCATCCTTCCTAGTTCAGGGTGTAACATCCCTGCTCTGGGTTAGGCTTGGGGGGAGTTAGTTCTGTGCCTTGCTGAAACGGTACCCATGCACCGTTCTCAGACAGGCTGCCTAACCTTAGGCTAGGGAGCGTCCTCCCTTCCTTGGTGGCCGCTTTGGTACAGAGCCTCTCCTATAGAAGACCCTTCTTCTTCTCCCCTCCCCACCTATCTCTTGTATGGCCTAGCCTATACTTAGGTTAATCTATACCCATCTGTCCCCTGTCCTACAACTCCTCCTTAGGGTGGAGTGATAGGGCTACCTTGAGTCCCTGTGTGCAGTCCGCTCTGGTACATATACCCTTCATAGTGTCCTATGGGGTTAGCCACTGGATGCGTTTTGTCCGCAGGTGTTCTCCCCCTCTTGGGTGTTCCCTAGCCCTCCCTTGGGCTACCCTGGCTCTCGGCCGCCTGCGGCCCCTGCCACTGGGTGATAGGGCTAGCCTCTATCATGGGTACACCCATTCAGGTGGGATGTCTTGGGGTCCGTGTCCGTACCCCTACATCCCTCCTTCTGTCTCTTTCACTGTCCCGGTGCCGGTCCCTTGCCGCCTCCTCTGTCGGTGATACCCACCTCCCACCCTTGGTGACACATTCCTTGCCCCCTGGGCCGCCAGTCCTCCGTGTGCCGGGGGACTGCCGCCTCCCGTCGGCGTACAGCCGATGGCCTTCCCTCATACCTCATAGCTTCGGTCGTCCGTCCATCGGTCCGGCCCCCGGAGTGCCGGCATCCACTGCCAGCAGTCCGGTCCTGCTATAGCCCTTCCTTGTCCCTGTCACCAAGCCGGCAACCTTCGGCTGCCGGAGCCTCCGCTTCCCACCGGCGTGCCGTCGTTGTGCCAGCGGCCGCCATCCTGGCATTACTCCTGACATATATTTGTCTTCCCTAATGCCAGAAACTCTGCTGGAGCGGCCTCCGGCGTGCCGTCGGTCTGCCGGAGCCTTCCGGAGGCGTCAAAGCGACTTGCACCCCTTCTCCTAGCTATCATCTCATGCTGATAGCCCCTACATTGCAACCAGATGGTTTGACTACATAAATAGATAGGTATTGTCTTACCGTTCTATTAATAACCATGCTGTCTTCTTGCATATCACAAATTTCCAGCATGCTGTGTGTATCTTAGCACGGCTGGTTGCCGGAAACCGTTACCCTATGGGATTGTCTACATTCCCAATTCTATGGTCTGAGTGGCCTCAGTCCCAGTTTTATATCCTTGGCAATTCCTACTAGAATTCCCCCTGCCTCCCTGGCAATCTATGAAGAATTCTGCCCTGTGCCCTCGGTCACAAACAAAGTGCCTATGGATAAGGTTACGGTAACCAGCCGGGCGGGTTACACGGAGTATGTGTCTATCTCCTTCATTTCCGCCCACTCTCAAAAACATCACATTGTTTATATCACTTAATATTAAGTTAAAGATTAATCCTTTAATATTTAACTTTAGAATATAAGTCATTCTCATGACTGCCCCATACTCATGTTCTCTTTCTCTTACAGGAGGAGTACGTGAAGTGCGATCACGGCTTCTGTGCAGTGAAGCGCCCGCACTTCTACGGGCATACGGCGTGTAGGACCCACGCCCCTTGCGCCAACAAGAAAGGCGATCTGAAGTTTTGGGACCCGCAGAACTGTACAGTCTGCAAGGACCGCCTGGTCGAGGCGTTCAATAATCCTCCCTCAGCGGAGGTTAGGGACGCTTCTCGAGAGAAGCTACGCAAGTGGGTGCGTGGCTTCCAGAAGAACGCCACTGGACCATACCTTGCCACTGAAGACTTGAGGGCCTTGCTTTTCCCGAAGGCATCCCCAGACTCTGTGGTCCCCAAGGATCAGATCCCCACCGTCCAGATAACGGTGGAACCCGATGTAGTCATGGCCCAGTCCATGCACGAGTGTCGCCTGGATACCGACAACGCGGAACGCATGTCGGAAGTGTCGGAGACCACGGAGAGGAACCTCATGGCCGAAGAACTGGACTATGAGGAAGACCAAGTGGAATACACCGAGTCGGAGCAGGAGGTCGCTCCGCCTTCCACCCCCGCCCCAACTCCTACACCGACGGATGTATCACTCCCGTCTACCTCCGCCACCCCGGACCCCATCCCATCCAGCGCCCAGGAGATGTTCCGTATGCTCGAAGCTCTTATGGACAAGAAACTCCGTGAGACACACGAATACATCAGGACCATGGGAAGTTCAAAGGAGCCGAAAAGGATTTCGGTTAAGGACCTCCCGTCATGTTCGGACGCCAACCCCTGGAGGTATGCCGAGCACATGCCTATCACAACGGGCAGGATCTTCGTCAGTGAGAAGGTCGGCTCGGTTGCCCTGGAAGAAGTGGAATTCTTCCCGAGTTTTGAGGCTTATCCGGACTGTTACGTCCGACTTTGATCCGAACCTGCCTCTAAAGAAGAGACCGAACCTAAGGAGGTGATAGTGTTCGATCTCCCGAAGGCCCAGGCTATGCTGGCCAATGCTTTTAAAAGTAGGGGTTTTACCTGCTCAAAGCTTCCGGCGCTGAGCAAGAAGCATCCTACCTACGTCGCACCAGACGATGCGATCCTCCCCTTCATGGAAAAGGCCTTCGCTGCGGTACACAAGGCAGTGGAAGAAGGGAAACCTTGCCCTGCACTGGAGGAGTGCAGACCCTTCTCCCTGATTACTCCCCCCGATGCTCGACACTTGAAAGATGTCCAGCATACCTTCGTGGTGGGGAAACTAGAACCTGACGTTGCTGGACGTCAGTTTAACGAAGACCTCCCGAAACTTAATGACCATCTCCTTCGTCGGGAACATGACACGAAGGAAAGGCTTGCCGCATCCATGTCCCTCCAGGTACAGCTCGACGTCATGGCCGGTGACACTAGAGTCCCCGATCACTACATGGTGCTCGCCAAAACGCATTTGGCGACTGTAGTTAAAGACCTGTACAGCTTCATGAAGGCTCGTAGAGCCTGTCGTGAATTCGTGTTCTCCAGTGCCACAGTGAGACACGAACCCCGGAGGCTGATTTCCTCCAACATCTGGGGTAAGCACCTCTTTCCCTCTGCCCTTGTGAAAGAGATCATCGACAAGGCCGCCACGGAGAACAGGAACCTTCTCCACAAGTGGGGCATGTCGAAGAAGAGGAAATCCTCTCAGGACGATGGCCCTCAACCTAAGAGGAAATCCTCCAAGCAGAAACCCCAGCAACATAAACAGAGACGGCAGTTTCCGGGATCCGCTACTCCCCAAGTGGCAGCTCAGCCACAGCAGACCTTTCAGCTGGTCACCCAACCGGTCTTGTCACAGTCGCCGGTTTTCACCCCTGCTTTTAAGCAACAGACGACTACCTTTCGTCCCAAAGGTAGAGGCTCAAACAGAGGTGCAGGCAGAGACGCATCTCGCCGTCCCTCCAAAGACAGAGGAGGAAGGGGAGCTAGCGGCCGAGGCAGTAAACCCTCGGGACACCAGAAGCAATGAAGTGCTTCCGGTGGGAGGAAGACTCCGCCAATTCCAGGATCGTTGGACCTTCGATCCCTGGGCACACAGCGTCGTCAAGAAGGGTCTAGGCTGGAGTTGGACTCAACCACCCCCAACCTTCCAGCAATTCTTCCAACAATCAACCCCCCCTTCTGGAAGAATATGTCCTAGATCTCTTGAACAAGAAGGTGATAAGGAGGGTAAAGTCAACCAGGTTCCAAGGGAGACTGTTTTGCGTCCCCAAGAAGGACTCCGACAAGCTCAGAGTCATTCTAGACTTATCCCCCCTCAACAAGTTCATAGCGAACAACAAGTTTAAGATGCTGACTCTTCAACAGATAAGGACCCTTCTGCCTCAAGGTTCCTACACGGTCTCCATAGACCTGGCGGATGCCTACTGGCACGTTCCAATGAACCACCACGCTTCCTCCTACCTAGGATTTCGACTCCAAAGGAAAAGCTACGCCTTTAGGGCTATGCCCTTCGGCCTCAACGTGGCTCCACAGATCTTCACAAAGCTGGCGGACGCCATCGTTCAACAGCTTCGCCTCCGAGACGTCCAGGTGATGGCCTACCTCAACGACTGGCTAGTCTGGGCTCCATCGCCCGAGGATTGTTTAAGATCCTGCAACAAAGTTACCCAGTTCCTAGAACACCTGGGATTCAAGATAAACGCGAAGAAATCTCGCCTCTATCCAGCTCAGAAGTTCCAATGGTTAGGAATCCAGTGGAACCTTCAGTCACACCGCCTTTCCATTCCTCAGAAGAAAAGGAAGGAAATAGCAGGGTCTGTCAAGCGACTGCTGAAATCCAAACGGATCTCAAGATGTCAGCAGGAACGAGTTCTAGGCTCTCTACAGTTCGCCTCAGTGACAAACCCAGTGCTACGCGCACAGCTAAAGGATGCCGCGGGAGTCTGGGGACGTTCCGCATCCATCGCTTGAAGAGACCTCAAGAGATGGCTCCCAAACAGACTTCGGGTGCTCCTAAAGCCGTGGTCGGAAGCAAAGGCCCTGAAAAGGTCCATCCCTCTTGAACACCCACCTCCATCACTCAACATCCACACGGACACTTCGCTGGAGGGTTGGGGAGGTCACTCCCACCAAAAACAGGCTCAAGGAACATGGTCTCCCCTATTCAAGACGTTTCACATCAACATCTTGGAGGCCATGGCGGTCCTTCTAACTCTGAAGAAACTCTCCCCGCCTCCCTCGATCCATATTCGTCTAACCCTAGACAACTCGGTGGTAGTTCGATGTCTCAATCGCCAAGGCTCAAGATCGCCCCAGATAAATCAGGTGCTTCTGACAATCTTCCGTCTGGCAGAGAAGAAGAAATGGCACCTGTCTGCAGTTCACCTACAAGGATTCCGCAACGTGACGGCGGACGCTCTATCTCGGACAAGCCCGATAGAGTCGGAATGGTCTCTAGACACAAGATCATTCTCCTTCATCTCTCACCAAGTCCCAGAACTTCAGATCGATCTCTTCGCAACGAGCGACAACAATCAACTTCCTCGATATGTGGCCCCATACGAGGACCCCAAGGCAGAAGCAGTGGATGCCATGTCACTGGATTGGAACAGGTGGTCCAAGATCTACATGTTCCCTCCCACCAACCTTCTGCTGAAAGTCCTCTGCAAACTGAGAACCTTCAAAGGAACAGCAGCCCTAGTGGCTCCCAAGTGGCCTCGGAGCAACTGGTACCCCCTAGTCCTGGAGCTACAACCAACGCTGATCCCTCTCCTGGGCCCAGTTCTCTCCCAGCAAGTACAGAAGTCGACTGTCTTCGCTTCATCATTGAAAGTCAGGGACCTTCATCTCATGATTTTCTCTCCCTAGCCGTGAAGAAAAGGTTCGGGATATCGAAGAAGAGTCTCGACTTCCTCGAGGAATACAAGACCGAATCCACACGACGGCAATACGAATCATCCTGGAGAAAATGGGTCTCATTCGTCAAGGCAAAAAATCCTACGGAAATCACCATCGATTTTTGCATGTCCTTCTTCATTCACCTTCATGGACAAGGCTTGGCAGCCAACACGATTTCTACTTGCAAATCGGCCTTGACTAGACCACTAATGTACGCCTTCCAGATTAATCTGTCCAGCGACATCTTCAATAAACTGCCGAAGGCATGGGCTCGTCTACGCCCAGCACCCCCACCAAAACCGATCTCCTGGTCCCTGGACAAGGTGCTCCATTTTGCCTCCAACTTGGACAATGATTCGTGCCCTCTCAAGGATCTGACTCAAAAAGTTATTTTTCTTTTTGCTCTTGCCTCAGGAGCCCGAGTCAGCGAAATAGTGGCATTATCAAGGGACGAGGGTCACATTCTGTTTACAGATTCAGGAGACCTTACCCTCTTCCCGGATCCGACGTTTCTCGCCAAAAACGAACTACCCACCAAAAGATGGGGCCCTTGGAGAATCTGCCCCCTGAAAGAAGATGCCTCTCTATGTCCAGTAGAGAGCCTCAAGGTCTATTTTCGTAGAACTTCTGACTTTGGTGGAGGCCAACTCTTCAAAGGAGAAACATCGGGCAGCGACCTGTCACTGAAACAACTACGAGCGAAAATCACCTACTTCATTCGCAGAGCGGATCCTGACAGTACACCCGCAGGTCACGATCCTAGAAAAGTTGCATCGTCTCTGAATTTCTTTCAGAGTATGGATTTTGAAAGCCTTAAGAGTTTCACAGGCTGGAAATCCTCGCGTGTTTTCTTCAAACATTATGCGAAACAAGTGCATGAAGTCAAACATTTTGTGGTAGCCGCAGGTAGTGTTATGAAACCTGCACCTAACTCTGCATAGAACAGTGAGTTACTTGGGACTCTAACTCCTCGGGTGCCTATGTTGACCCTCGTGTGATACGTAGTGATTTCGAAGACACTTAGTGCTTTTCATATACTGTTCTTCTCCCAGGTGAAATGTCATAGTCGTCACATGAGTGCCGCATGCCTAGAGCATGATGTGTTTTCTTTTTAAAGACTGACGTTCCTCTGGAATGAGTGCCTACTAATAATTGGAAATTCTCTTTCAGATTCAAGAGCAAGTCTTTCATTACTATGTACATTATAATTTGTTGTAAATTACTTTTACATACTTATTGCATTTAATTACCATATTCTGCAATTGTGAAATAAAATTTCTATTTTATTACCTGTGCGTCTCAATCCGCTCCTACTTATACTATGAAATACATGACTGTCATAGTTTTATTATCCCCTTCCTCTTATATACGATGAAGATTACTAAGGATTCAATCCTTATTATATACTCACCTCTGCAATGTAATATTCCTACCCGAATACTTACTTACATCATGCCTTCGAGACCAGACGATTCTCTCTCTTCACATACAGTGCCTAACCACCACTTGTCTGCTTTTGAGAATGTTCCTATATGAATACCAACCATTCAGTCTTGTCTCCGAGTTCTTCATGTTCTCCCAGCAAGGTGGGTAGCCCTTCGATGACCACTTTGATCTTCAGCATGGTCCGTTGGGGCTTCACTGCCAGGGGGGCAGGAAGTTTTCTTCCCTACGGTTCCTCTATTGAGATTACTATGCTAACCTGTTCAAAGCCCTCAGCACTTACACTACAAGGGGAAAATCTACCACGATACATTAATTCTCTGGTATTCTTCCATCAGGACGCCATGGCTTGAGCCCAAAAAACGGATTTTGAGCGAAGCGAAAAATATATTTTTGGGTGAGATAGCCATGGCGTCCTGATGGACCCTCCCTGCTACTTCGTCCAGTTTTTCAGGTCCCACCCTGTACTGCTGTATCATGGTGATCGGCAAGCAACTGGCTACAGGATGAGGACGGACGTGACGTCATTTAGCAATGGCGCCCGTTTGTTTACGTCTCGAGTACCAAAAGTAGCCACGAACGAGATTAGCTGTGGAACGGCTCCCCAGCTATTCTCCGCCCCTACACATCGAAGTGTTAACTCTGTGTGGGGTGCAGATAGCTATGTGGCGCGTTAATACATGCGTCCCCTGTTGATATACGAAGTCTTAAAGGGAAACCTTTAGGATACTCGCTCCAGAAGTTAGAATTCTGTGATAACCTGTGGTTAAATTCTCTGGGAATATCTAGTAGTTATATACCCAAGGAAGCTACCAAAAAGGAACCTTCCATCAGGACGCCATGGCTATCTCACCCAAAAATAGATTTTTCGCTTTGCTCAAAATCCGTTTTTTGAGCATTTTTGGGCTCAGGCCATGTCGTCGTGATGGAAGTGTACCAGAGCATTAATGTGTCTGTGGATTTCCAGTAGTGCTGTTCATCTCGAGCTAAATCTTTCCTCTTCGGTCTTTAGACCTAGAGACATTGATGTTGCCATTATACATCAATCAGCTGATCATAAAATATGTCAGTGCTTCCTGCCCCCTACAGGGAAGAGTCTGGGTAGACTCAAGGAAAAAAACCCGAGGATTGTGAGTTCAGGGAACAATCTAGCAAACAGTTTGTATATTAGTGTCAACATATACGTAAAGCATAGTCTGACTAGGATGGAAATGACTTGGGCAGATTACTGTAGCTCCCGGGTCTGTGAAGAGATGGACAGGTTTATATATGTGTAGGAACACTTTAAACAGTAAAATGAACAGTCTAGTACAACAAGGTCTTACCTGTTTGCCTGGAACACCATGAATCTTAGTTCTAGTATTGACTTAATTATCAAAAGAGTCAAGGATGCTCTGACTTATGCATTTAAAGAATTGTTTAAATGACTATTTGAATAAATATTTGGGGCGAAGGAGACGCAAATATTCGTTCTATTGTTTATTACAAAAGAAGAAATCATGGTTGTAAACAATTACAATGTATGTTGAATAATTCTACATACGAGCATAAACAGTAATAACAGAATAAAAAAGGGGTTTGCCTGAAAAGGAAAATATTAGCCACTCAAGGGAAACATGCAGTTACGTTCTATAATCTGTTGTTACTAAAACACTGTGCATATAAGAATGCCTGGCACTTGTGTCAGTTTATTATGCTTAATGTCACCTGTATAGGGAGAACAGTCTTTAGTTTTATCACTTAAACACAAAACTCAACACGATATGTCTTACGAGTCTATCGTGTACACCCTTCACTATAAGTCCCTAATAGTGCACTGTTCTTCGCAGTAATCGAGCAGCGGGTTTTATCACACTGCCCGCCGTCGCCACATGAAACTTAATTTCTTGTAATTGCTTCGCGTAGTGCTTGAAGAAGACCCTCGAGGACTTCCATCCAGTATAAGCACGAAGACTTTCAAACGACATTGTTTGGAAGAAATTCAGAGACGAGGCAACTTTCCTTGGATCATGACCTGCGGGTGTACTGTCTGGATCCGCTCTGCGAATGAAGTAGGTGATTTTCGCCCTAATCTGTTTCAAGGATAACGTTGAACCAGAAGTCTCTCCCCTGAAAAGCTGACCTCCCTTAAAGTCTGAAGTTTTACGAAGATGGACCTTTAGGCATTCCACTGTGCAGAGGGATGCTTCTTCCTTCAGAGGCCAGATTCTCCAGGGACCCCACCGTTTAGTGGGTAGCTCGTTCTTGGCGAGAAACGTCGGGTCCGGAAAGAGGTTCAATTCTCCATTGTCTGTGAACTGAATGTGGCCATCATCCCTCGAGAAGGCCACTATTTCGCTAACTCTGGCTCCCGAGGCTAGTGCAAACAAGAATATGACCTTCTGAGTCAAGTCTTGCAGCAAGCAATCATTATTCAGGGTTGATGCTAAATGAAGAACTTTGTCCAAAGACCATGAAATGGGCTTAGGAGGAGCTGTGGGCCGAAGTTTTGCGCAGGCTTTAGGGATCTTGTTAAAGATTTCGTTGGAAAAGTCTACCTGGAAGACATAAAGAATTGGTCTGGCCAGAGCGGATTTACATGTAGTAATCGTATTGGCTGCTAAACCTTGTTCATGAAGATGGATGAAGAAGGACAAACAGAAGTCCGTAGAAATCTCCTTAGGTTTCTTCGCCTTGACAAAGGCCACCCATTTTTTCTAGGAAGACTCATATTGTCTTCTTGTTGACTTTGACTTGTACTCTTCTAGGAAGTTGATACTGTCCCTAGAAATCCCAAACCGTTTCTTGACCGCTAAGGCGAGAAAATCATGAGATGAAGGTTCTGGGTTTTCACTGATGAAGCTGAGACAGTCAATTTCTGCACATGCTGAGTCAGAACTGGGTCCGGCAACGGGATCAGTTTCAGGCGTAGTTCCGTTACCAGGGGGAACCAAACGCTGTTGGGCCACTTGTGGGCCACTATTGCTGCCGTCCCCCGAAAGGATCTCAGCTTGTCGAGGACTTTCAGCAGAAGGTTGGTTGGAGGGAATAGGTAGATCTTGGACCATCTGTTCCAATCTATGGACATTGCATCCATCGCTTCCGCTAGAGGATCCTCGTACGGGGCTACATACCGGGGTAGCTTCTTGTTGTCGCTCGTTGCGAAGAGGTCTATCTGCAGTCCCGGGACTTGGCGTAAGATGAAGGAGAACGATCTTGCGTCTAGGGACCATTCTGACTCTATCGGTTTGGTTCTGGTTAGAGCGTCCGCTGTCACATTGCGGAACCCTTGAAGGTGGACTGCTGACAAATGCCATCTCTTCTTCTCCGCTAAGCGGAGGATGGCTAGTATCACTTGATTTATGTGAGGCGATCTCGAGCCCTGTCGATATAGGCATCTCATTATGACTTCGCTGTCTAGAACCAGACGGATGTGGATTGAGCAGCGGAGTTTCAGTTTCTTTAGGGAAAGAAAAACTGCCATGGCTTCCAGGAAGTTTATGTGGAAGGTTTTGAAGAGGGGAGACCAGGTTCCTTGGACTTTCCGATGGTGACAGTGACCTCCCCACCCTTCTTTTGAGGCATCCGTGTGAACGGTGACTGACGGTGGAGGTGGTTGTAAGGGAACCTTGTTCTTTAGGTTCTTGGCCTCCGACCAAGTAGGGATCGCAGATGATTTGGTGTCGGTCTTTTTAGATCTCTTCACGCGTTTGATGCGTATTTTCTCCAGACTCCTGATGCATCTTTTAATTGTGCTCTCAATACTGGATCTGTCACTGAGGTGAACTGGAGAGACCCCAACACTCTCTCCTGTTGCCTTCTTTATATCCTTGCGGATCGAAGAAGGCTTCTGACAGATCCCGCTAACTCTTTCAGTTTCTGTGATGGAATGGAAAGGCAGTGCGACTGCAAGTTCCAGTGGACGCCCAGCCACTGAAACTTATGAGCTGGAGACAGTCGGGATTTTTCCCGATTGATCTTCAATCCTAAGTGTTCCAGGAACTGGATCACTTCCATGGAGGCTTGCCTGCATTCTTCTTCGGATGCTGCCCACACCAGCCAGTCGTCCAGGTAGGCTACCACCTGGAATCCTTTCAGGCGTAGTTGATGAATGACTGCATTCGCAAGCTTGGTGAATACCCTTGGAGCTATGTTTAGTCCAAAGGGCATGGCTCTGAAGACGTACTGTCTTCTTTGTAGTTTGAATCCCAGGTAGGGGGAAACTTGACGGCTGATCGGAACGTGCCAGTACGCATCCGTCATGTCTATGGAGACTGTGTATGCCCGTTTGGGCAACAGGATCCTGATGTGTTGAAGCGTCAGCATTTTGAACTTGTAGTTCACTATGAACTTGAGTGGTGACAAGTCCAGAATTACTCTGAGCTTTTCCGAGTCCTTCTTCGGAACACAAATTAGCCTTCCTTGGAATCTGACGGACTTCGCCTTCCGTATAACTCTTTTATTCAAGAGTTCCTGAACATATTCTTCCATTATGGGGGTTGAGTGTTGGAAGAATTGAGGGAAGGTTGGTAGAGTTGAGCTCCAACTCCACCCTAGTCCGTTCTTGATTAGGCTGTGGGCCCAGGGATCGAAGGTCCAACGATCCCGGAAATAGAAGAGTCTCCCTCCTACCGGTAGCATCTCACTTTGAGTGCTGGGAGGAGGATTTACCTCCTTGGCCACGTCCACCCCTGTTGCCCCTACCTCTGGAGGGGCATCTGGAGGAGCCTCGAAAGGATCCTCGAGACTTCGGCCGAAAGGTCGTAGACTGCCTTTCAAACACTGGGGTGAACACCGGTGACTGAGTCGGCAGGGTTTGGGGCACCAGTTGAAAGGTGGTGGGTGGTTGTGCCACCGTCTGGGGCACCGTGGCCACAGGAAGCTGCTGTTGCTGCTTAGGCCGAGAGGGCACTCTAGGTCGCTTTGATTTATTCTTCGGCTTGGGACCCTCGTCAGCTGAAGATTTCCTCTTGGTGGACAAGCCCCACTTGGAAAGGAGGTTCCTGTTTTCAGTGGCGGCTTTGTCTATGACCTCTTTGGCCACTTCACTTGGGAAGAGGTCTTTTCCCCAGATGTTGGAAGCTATCAGCTTCCTGGGTTCGTGCCTCACCGCAGCCGAGGCGAACACGAACTCTCTACAAGCCCTTCTGGCTTTAATAAAGTTGTACAGGTCTTTAGTCACCGTCGCCAGATGGGCTTTGGCGAAGACCATGTACATGTCTGGTTTATCTGGGATGCTTGCCATTGTCTCCAGGCCAGTCTGTAGAGACAAGGAAGCAGCTAAGCGTTCTTTTGTCTCCTGCTCTCTACGCAGGAGAAAGTCCGACAGCTTTGGGAGGTCTTCGCCGAACTGTCGTCCGGCAATATCTGCCTCCAGCTTCCCGACTGTGAAGGTGTTGTGAACATCCTTCCAGTCCGCATCATCTGATGGAAAGGCTAGGGAGAAGGGTCTACACTCTTCCAGTGTAGGGCACGGTTTCCCTGCCTCAATTGCCTTTAAGGCTGCCTTGAGCCCTTTGTCCATAAAGGGAAAGGCACGTTGAGGATCAGCAATGAAGGACGGGTGCTTCTTGCTGAGAGCCGGCACCTTAGAGCTAGTGAAGGCCCTCTCCTTTAAGGTGTGGTCAATAAGGCCTGAGCCTTAGAGAGTTCAAGGACAATCATTTCCTTGGGCTCTGTCTCCTCTTTGGACGCTGCTTCCGTCCTGAGACGGACATAGCAGTCCGGGTAGGACCCTTTGCTGGGCCAGAATTCAATATCCTCTACTAGGACAGTACCCAGTTTATCTGAGAGGAAGATCTTTCCGCCCGACATGGGCATGTACTCTGCGTACCTCCAAGGGTTAACGTCGGAGAAGGCAGGGAGATCCTTAACGTTCAGCTTCTTCAGAGCTAAACGTGCCGCAACCAGTTGATGGATTTCGGTCCGAAAAGAGGCCTCCTTCTCGGTCGATTTCTGTTGCATGTCTCGCACCATGGACAGCAACGAGTGCAAAGTTCTCGTAATCAAATCCAGTTGGGGCGCAGTGGAGGAAGTAGAAGGCACCGGCTCATTTCCTATGGCCGATGAAACCGAAATCGTATCAGCTTTCTCCGGTAGTGGTTCGGGTGGAACATCATCCGCCTGATCCAGCTCCTCCACTAGGAGATTGTTCTCCGTCTCCTCTGAGACAACTGACATGTTGTCCTCAAGTTGGATGTTCTCCAAGGCATCCGAAACTTCAGATTCTACCGGAATCTGAACAAGGGGAATCTCAGGTTGAGCCTGGGGAATGACCGCATCCGAAGATGCCCTAGGGAAGAGACATGCCCTCATCCTTTCATTAAGAAGGTTTGGGCCGGAGGTATTCTTCTGAAAACCCCTAACCCATTTACGCACCTTCTCCCTTGCTGTGTCACTGGACTCAGTCGACTTTTGGTCATCAAAAGCCTCGGTTACCAGGTTAGTATAAACAGTACATACCTGCGGGTCCCAATATTTGAGAGCCCCCTTGGTGACAGCGCAGCGAGCATGGGCCCTGCACATGTCGTGGCCGCAGAAGTTCTTACTGCGGACCCGGCAAAAACTATTCCCACACTTGGGATGCTCCTTCTGTAAAGAAAGGAAAAGTCTATTAATATTCGGTGAAATTCTCAAATTTCAACATACATAATATATTATATTAGCTTGGATAGGGTAAGCTATAGTAGGAAAGACACCTAAATGTGTTTCCTGTCCAGCCAATTGCTATGACCTCCTCCAGTATTGAAAACAGAATTCTTAAGAATCTTCAGGGGTGTAGGATGATTCCATATAATGCACTTTGAAAGTTATTTGTATTCCCGCCATAATCTATTAAAGGCGGGAGATATTGAATCTGGGGCAGTCTCGCTGGAGCAAGCGTGGCCTCAACATTGTTATTGCATTGCTGCTCACCATGTATTGAATTGTGAATACATAACTATTGCACATTGCTCGTGTTTGAGTATACTCAACCTGCATACATGGCGCAGTGAGTAGGATTGCAGTGAAGCCTTCAAGATGTCGGGTGCAAGATACTCAACAATACCAAGAAGAGGGACCCTTCGACGGGCTGCACGTGGCCGCATCAATGGTGGGAATGAGGACCTTCTGAATGCAATGGCAAACCTTTTCTTGCAGCAGCAACAGAGCAGTGGTGCTCCCTCAGGTATGAGGGCAATTATGCCCGACAAATGTTTGTACGAAATGTCACAAGGAGCATTTAGGAAGTGGCGTAGGTCAATGACAGATTGGTTCCAAATTGGCAGGGTTGCAACTGAAGATGCTGTGCTGAGCATTCGTTTGAACTGCGATGATCAGTTGCAAAGGGCATTGGACGCCTGTTATACGGCCGATGAATGGAAAGCCCTTTCTTTACATCAGGCATTGGATGCCGTCCAAGAAGTGACTCAAAAGTCTGTAAATCGTGCAATTCTGTGGGATAAATTTTTTAGTGCACAGCAAGGGCCTATGGAACCCGCGAAGACATATGTACATCGGTGTCAGGAATTGGCTTTAGATTGTGCTTTCCGCTGCCCTCAGTGCCAAAATGACATGAGTGACTATATGCTGACTCACAGGTTAGCCAGTGGTTTAAATAACTGTGGACTGAAACAAGAAATACTCTAGGACTACGAGAAATATAATAGTGTCGCCAAAATTCTACAGAAGTGTGAAATATATGAGGCAGCTGAAAGGGACAGTGGGGCAAACAAATTTAACCAGAAACTCATTACCGCCAAGGTGAGGAAGGAATTGCTGCCCTATAATAGTAATGAAACAGAACATAGTGATGTTGCGGCAGTAAAATCGAACTTTCGTCGACAGAAGGATAGTAAGCTGCTCATGTCAGGTAAGAGATGTGATAATTGTGGGCGCATTCATGAGAAAAATAAATCTAGCTGCTATGCAAATGAAGTGTGTTGCCACAACTGTGGTATAAAGGGTCATTTAGCTAGATATTGCAGAAAAAAGAGTGTGAATAACAAGGCAGCAGGCATTGAAGTCGACCATGATGACGACACTATGTCAGTGACAGCATTCACATTAGTGCAACATTGTGGGGTCCAGCAGGTGACAGCATTGTCGGGAGAACTACCGTATGTACGCGTAAAAATTGAACATAAAATGAGACGTGATGTACCAATGTATGAGGCATTTATTGATGCCATTGCCGATACTGGGGCTGAAGTTTGTATTATGGGGGAAAAGGTTTTGCATCAATTAGGACTGAACGTGAAACAGTTGCATCGTTCGAACGCCAGGGTCAATCATGCAGCCGAAAAACCCATGAGAGTACTGGGTAGTGTGCGTTGTACAATAACATTATGTAGAAATATTGCTCTAAATATAGAGGTGTTAGTAGTGTGCGGTGTCTCTAGGTTATACCTATCTATAGATGTATGTAAGTGTTTAGGATTAGTGGATGCGAACTTTCCCCATCATGTTAAGGTAGACGGGATATCAGTAAATAATATTGGTAGGGAACGGCCCAATAGTGTGGATGCCAATGACGTCACCAGTGATGTGAGCAACAACCATGTCATAGAGTTGCCATTCTCCTCTCAGGAGGCCAACGTACCTAAGCTCAAAAGGTGGATTTTGGAGCGTTTCTCTGGTACGGTATTCATTACTAAACGGAATCCTTTACCGGTAATGAAGGGAAAGCCACACCATATCCACCTTCTCCCTGATGCAGTCCCATACGCATGCCATACGCCAATTCCAATTCCCAAACATTGGGAGCAAGAGGTAAAAAAAACAGCTGGACGACGATGTAAAACTGGGAATAATCTGCCCCGTTCCTACAGGAACTGCAACCGATTGGTGTGTGCGAATGGTGGTAGTGGCTAAAGGGAATGGAAACCCAAGAAGAACAGTGGATTACCAAAGGCTAAACAAATTTTGCGAAAGAGAAACTCATCACACTTTTGCCCCGTTCGACATGGCATCCGGTGTATCTGTACGTTCATACAAAACTGTAATAGATGCCTATTCTGGTTTTCACCAAGTGGAATTAGATGAAGAAAGTCGGCACCTGACTACCTTCATATCCCCATGGGGTAGGTACCAGTATTGTAGGACCCCAATGGGACATGTCTCTGCCTCGGATGCATACTCAAAGCGCTTTGATGATGTAATAGCGGACATTCCGAGAAAATCTAAATGTGTCGATGATGTTCTCCTTTATGATGATACTGTGGAAGGAGCGTTCTATCATACGATAAGTTTTTTACAAGTATGTGAAGAGAACGGAGTTACCCTCAATCCTGAAAAATTTCAATTTTGCCAACGCGAGGTAGACTTTGTGGGCTAGGAATTAGGTTGGGACAATTTCAAGCCAGGTGAGGAAAAGTTGTCTGCAATCAAGAACTTCCCAATGCCAAATCAACCAACCATCACTGACATAAGATCTTGGTTTGGCCTCGTAAACCAATTGGCCCCATTTGTTGCTACCTCTCAACTAATGGAACCCTTTCGAAACCTCCTAAAAAAGTCTACAAGTCGAAAGGTATACTGGGATGAATTGTTACAGGATGCGTTCGAAAAGACTAAAGAAATTTTATGCAATCTGATTGGGGATGGATTGGCCTACTATGATAAATCCAGGCGAACTGCAGTAATCACTGACTGGTCGCGTGATGGGATGGGATTTCTGGTGTTACAACAACATTGCAGTTGCAAAGAGGATAAAGTCCCATTTTGTTGCAAAGGGGGGTGGAAGCTTGCCCTCTGTGGAAGCAGACATTTAACCTCGGCAGAAGTTAATTATGCAGTCATTGAAGAAGAGGCTTCCGCCGTGGTATGGTGCTTTCAGAAAGCTAGATTATTCTTACTGGGGTGTCCCAATATTATCCTTGTTACTGACCACCGTCCGCTAGTCAAAGTGTTTGGGGACAGAGTTATTGAAAGACATTGCAAATCCTCGTTTGCTTCGATTAAAGGAAAAAACATTACAATACAGTTTTACAGTAAAATATATCCCTGGGAAGAAAAACTCAGCAGCCGATACTCTTTCGAGATATCCAGTAATCAGAAGCCCAATAAATGCGAGTGACCGTGAGATGGGGGAGGAAGTTGAGAGTTCATGCGTTGCAGCACTTATGACGTCGCTGAGTGATGACGTCATAACCCTCGACTGGAATTCTGTTAAAAGGGCTGCTGAAAGCGATGTGGAATATCAGCTGCTAAAGAGTATGGTAGCCGCAGGTTCTTGGCCGGTATCGAGAAATCTAGTCGACTCCAGCATAAAGCCGTATTTTAGTGTACGGGATCGACTTGGCATCGTGGACGAACTGGTGGTGTATTCAAACGATGACGGGCACATAATTCTGGCAATACCTGTGTCACTACGAGACCAAGTTGTCTCTAACCTACACTCAGGCCACCAAAGTTCTGATTCAATGATTTGTAGGGCACAACAGGCTGTGTATTGGCCTGGGATGGAGGGTCAACTGAAACTCAAGAGGATGCAGTGCAGAACATGTGACGTCATCGCTCCGTCCCAACAAAGGGAACCGCTATTGCCTACCCCACCCCCTGAATATCCTTTTCAACAAACGGTCACGGATATGTTTCAAATGTGTGGAAAACAATATCTGGTATATGCAGATAGGCTTACTGGTTGGCTGGAAATTGCCTTCTTTCCAAATGGTGCCACTTCTGCTAAGTTGATTCCCCTCTTCCGACGATACTTCATGCAGTGGGGCGCCCCGGAAGAAATCTCCCTCGAGGGTGGCACCAATTTGGTAAGCACGGAGATGGCTAGTTTCCTACAGAAAGGGGGGGTTAGGATGAGAATATCCTCAGCCCATTACCCCCAATCCAACGGAAGGGCAGAGGCAGCAGTACATACAGCAAAGAGAACCATTCAAGATAACACAAGAAGCGACGGAAGCCTCGACACAGATAATTTTGCAAGAGCCATTTTGCAATATAGAAATACGCCCCTAAGAGACATCGATAAATCGCCGGCACAGTTAGCCATGGGACGACAACTCAGGGACTCAGTCCCCATGATTAAAAGCTATCATAAGATAACAGAACAGTGGGCAGACATTATGATAGACAGAGAGGAGAAGATGGGTAAACACCTGAGAAATGTCAAGTTCCGTCATGATTCTAGTGCAAAGAGACTCCGCCCCGTGCAAGCGGGTACTATAGTAGCAGTGCAAAATGTTGTCTCTAAGGCCTGGGATCGTATTGCAAAAGTCGTTGAAATGAAAGGAGATCGCCAATATGTCATAAAACTAGATGGTAGTGGAAGAATATCAACGAGAAACAGAAAACATCTTCGGGAAATAAGAGTGCAGGATTTCCCCCCACCTACTCGTTCACTTTCCCCCGCTGACTCGTGTGCCAACCCCCAACCCAGAAGAGGGACCAGGAAAATAAATCCTCCGAGTTGGCATGAAAACTATATTTTATGATATTTCAATTATGTACAATTTGATTTCTCTTTAATTATGCACAATTTGATATTTTTTTTTTGTACTGAATATGTGACCAGTTTGTAATAATTTGATAATTTCATGCAACTAAATGTTGTCTTACTTTGCAATGAGCACGTAATCGCGCTCCACTTATATGATTTGTGCTATCTTTTATATAACACCATTTTGTCATCAGTATGCCTTATACTTCTCTTGCTGTATGATTACTTGATAAACCCTCAATTTCATGAAAAATGTAATACATTTATTTTAGGGAGGGGATGTAGGATGTTTCCATATAATGCACTTTGAAAGTTATTTGTATTCCAGCCATAATCTATTAAAGGCGGGAGATATTGAATCTGGGGCAGTCTCGCTGGAGCAAGCGTGGCCTCAACATTGTTATTGCATTGCTGCTCACCATGTATTGAATTGTGAATACATAACTATTGCACATTGCTCGTGTTTGAGTATACCCAACCTGCATACAAGGGGAAGATGATATCCTATGATATTAGTGTATCTTAACACAATCTTCCAGTTACAATTATGGGGATTAAGGACAATAATGGATCATATCCATTAAAGGAAGAGAGAATCAATCTCTTATATGTGATGGTCTCACAATAGGCTGCCCATGAAGCACCTTGTAGGTTGGAAAAAACTTGGGCTACAGCACTGACTGTTTGGCAACAAGTTGTCAGACTTGCCGGCACCTGCCGGGCCTGCCGGCATCTGCTGGGCAGGCCGGCATGTGGGCTATTGAAGGCAAGTATTGTCTTCATAACATTGAGTGTTAGGCCGCCGGCTGCCGGCGGTTCTGCCGGAGGAGGCGGCTCTGCCGGCAGGCAACAGCCCCGCCGGTTGCCGGCCGGCAGTAGTATCTGCCGGCTGCCGGCCGGCAGTAGTATCTGCCGGCTGCCGGCGGTCTCTGCCTGCTGCTGACGGCTCTGCTGGCCGACAATGGCTCTGCCGGCTGCCGGCGGTGTCATGGATCTGCCGGCCGGTAGTGATACTGCCGGCTGGCGGTGGCTCTGCCAGCCGGCAGCCGAGGATCCTTCCATCAAGGGGAACCAAGGCAGTCGGCGGTAGAGGACCAGGATTTGGTGGCCGGCTGCCGGCCGGCTACTCAGCGGCCGGCAGTCGGTACCCGAATGTCCAATATCTTTGGCACAGTATGAAAGTACGAGAGAAAGATAGGATGGAGGAAGGCAAGGGTTCAGCCTTGCCGGCCTGCATCCAGAATGAGGGTTCAAGTGGAAGGGGGAATTAAATTCGGGCTTCCACCCAACCATATCCCAATCATGAGGGATAATGGAAGGCAGTCCAAGGGAGGACCGATGAACACTCTAAAGAATATGAGGACACCCGCTGGCAGCCGGCCTAGCCGGCGGCCGATAGGGAGCCTCAGGCCAGTCCTACAAGAACCCTAGGGTCAATGTAGAACGACGGCCAGGAGGGTGTTGGATCATTCAACATGAAAGGGATAGCGGGGAGGGGTAGGTGTCCTATAGTTAAGGTAATGTCCGAAGGCACTACCCAACTTAGAGGATTCTGTTCTCGTAAAGTAACCTCAGATAAGGGAAGTCATTTCCCAAGGTTGGGTTAGTCAAGGGAGAGGGTGTCCGTAGGACCCCGACTCGCAGGAGAGCAGAATCTCGTACCAGAGACCCTAGGCAATGAAGAAATCCTTTCTTCGGTCTAGGGATTACTGGCACAGGACTGTCTGCTAGGCCAGGGAAGGGAGAATTGTCATACAAAACTCCCAAGTATGGCCTAGGGAGGTCTAGCCTTTTGAAAGGGCAGCTTAACTTGACCTGGGAAGTCATTTCACCAAGACAGGGAGATGCCTAACACAGACTAATACTCTGATGTCCTGTCCTAAACTCAAAACCGACTCAGTGGTTAGGAGAAAGAAAACGGAACGTCTCAGTAAAACTTTGCCAGAACTCTGTTCACAGCAAAGAAAACTGAGAATAGCCTAGGCTAATCAGAGGGAAGGGGATTGCTCTTAAATCTCCTAGGAGATTGGTATCGACTTAAAAGGTATAGGAGGGGTCAGTCTCCCCTTAAAAGGCAATACAAGAGCAACGGGGACATGTATGAAAGTATACAAAAGCCCCTAGGCTAGTAGCCTAGGAGCATTGAGAATTGATCACCGAAACTCTCTGTATACTATCTTGGAAGAGGAAAGCATAATTAAGTAATATCAAACAAATGTAAAAAATTTGCCTGTGCTTCAATACAACTTTACCAGGATGGTTATATCATGCATGAAGTGTGAGGGTGCCTAGGCTAGGAAGACTAGCACTCGTGAGGCTCGTTCAGAATAGCCAAATTCACGACAACAAAGACATAATATAAGAATCCCTAGCTAAAAATCTAAATAGCTAAAGTTATTAAAGCGTATAAATGCCAGGAAAAGGTCGTTGTGGCTAGCTAAATGAACAGAAGAACGACCGCGTCACTGACGACATCCGGCTGGCAACAGCTCTGGTTACGTTAATTACGATCTCAATCGAAAAGCAAAACTGGCAAGAGCTTACATTTACACAAGATAAAGATATTACTTAACTTTCCTGAGGCTGATGAGGCTGGGGAAGACATCATAGACTCAAAAAAACTCCAAAATAGCGCGATAGAACTGGGGAATCACCGGTCTATCGAAGCTACAAGCGAAAGAATGACGGTGGCGCCTCGGGTGGCAGACAGGCGCACTATTTGCGGTACAGTAGTGACTCGTCGAGAGCGATGTCTCTGGAACGACTCACCCTATTCTTGGCTCTCTTTCCCCTCGTAGTGAAAGCTCTGTTGGGGGGGTAGATAGCCATGAGACGTGTCAAGAATACGTCCTCTGATATTACGCGATATCCCTTTGTAAAATTTTAAGGGATATTCACTCCAGGAGTTAGAATTCTGGATAACTTTGATAAATTCTCTGAGATATATCACTGTAGTCAAATATACCTAGGAAGCTACATTTAAAGGAACTTCCATCACAACGACATGGCCTGAGCCCAAAAAGACAATACAAGAGCAATTGGGGACATGTATGAAAGTATACTAAAGCCCCTAGGCTAGTAGCCTAGGTGCAGTGAGAATCGTTCACCGAAACTCTCTCGTATACTATCTAGGAAGAGGAAAATTTTATGCAGTAATATCTTGAATGTATAAAATATTGCCTGAGCTTCAATAAAACTTTACCAGGAAGGTTATATCATGCATGAAGTGTGAAGGTGCCTAGGCTAGGAGGCCTAGCACTCGGGAGGCTCGATATACTTAGCCAAATTCACGACTACAAGGACATAATATAAAAATCCCTACCTAAATTGCTAAATAGCTAAAGTTAAAAAGCAAGCGATGCTGGGAAAGTCGTTCTGGCTAACTAAATGTACAGAAAGAACGATCACGTCCATGACGCCATCCGGCTGGCAACAGCTCTTGTTACGTTAATTACGATCTCAATCGAAGAGTAAAACTGGCAAGAGCTTACATTTACACAATTCAAAGATATTACTTAACTTTCCAGAAGCAGATGAGGCTGGTGAAGACATCCTAGCAACGAAATAAGTCCAAAATAACGAGAGATAACACGGGATAAACACCGGTCAGCAAAGCTACAAGGGAAAGAATGGCTAGATGGCGCCACGAGGTGGCAGGGTGGCGCCTATTTACAGTACAGTAAGAGCGTTGCCTTAATAACGGCTCTCTTATATTCTTGCCACTTTCCCCTCGAAGTGAAAACGCTATTAGGGGTGCAGATAGCTATGCGACGTGTCAAGAATACGTCCTCTGATATTATGCGATATCCCCTTTTAAAAATCTTTAAGGGATATTCGCTCCAGGAGTTAGAATTCAGGATACCTTTGGTAAATTCTCTGGGATATATCACTGTAGTTAAATATAACCTAGGAAGCTACTAACGAAGGAACTTCCATCAGGACGACATGGCCTGAGCCCAAAAAACGGATTTTGAGCAAAGCGAAAAATCTATTTTTGGGTGAGATAGCCATGACGTCCTGATGGAAGGTTCCTTCAGTAGCTTCCTAGGGTATATTTAACTACAGTGGATATTCCCAGAGAATTGAACTAAAGGTTATCACAGAATTCTAACTTCTGGTGCGAGTACCCTAAAGGTTTCCCTCTAGGATATCGTATATCAACAGGGGACGCATGTATTAACACGCCACATAGCTATCTACACCCCATATAGAGTTAACACTTCGATATGGAAAGGTGGCTGAGTAACTGAGGAGCCGTTCCACAGTTACACTCATCCGTGGCTGCTTTTGGTATTCGAGACGTAAACAAACTGGCGCCATTGCTAAATGACGTCACGTCCGTCCTCATCCTGAGCTCAGCATCTGCTAATCTCCATGATACAGCAGGTCAGGGAGGGGCCTGAAAGGCTGAACTAGAATAGATGGGAGGGTCCATCAGGACGTCATGGCTATTTCACCCAAAAATAGATTTCCGTTTTTTGGGCTCAAGCCATGACGTCCTGATGGAAGTGTACCAGAGAATTAAAGTATCGTGGAATTTTCCCCCTTTTTAATCCAAGTGCCAAGGGCTTCGAACAGTATTATAGAACATGTCCTTACCAGAGATTCTATGATGAACTAGCTTCCTGCCCCCCTGGCAGGGAAGCCCTGGTGGACAATAGGAACATCTCGAAGCGAACATTGATGAGCTACTCACCCTGCGGAGAGTTCACGCTGGACTCGGAGACAAGACGAAGGTTAATATTCGGGTAGGAATATTATCAAGCATAGGTAAGTAAATAACATTTACTACTCCCCCTGGAGGAGAGATCGATCTGGTCTCGGAGACAGGACAAAGGTTAATATTCAAATAGGAATATTATCAAGGCATGAGTGAGCATACAACATAATTACTTATATTATTCTTCTCGTTCTTCAGGGAAAAAGGGGTAAATGAAACTATAACAATTGTATATTTCTTGATAAAGAATAGGAGCGGAGAGAGACGCACATGGAATAAAATAGACATTTTATTTCAAAGATTGCAGATCATTATGGTAGTAATTACAATAATGAATATAGAGTTTATTTACAATAATAAAAGAATAATGTACATAGAAAATAAAGACTTCAATCTTGATGCTGAAAAGAAAATTTACTTTTTAGAAACACAAGTTCCAGAGGAACGCCAGTCTTTTTCAAAGAAAACACATCATGCCCTAGGGCATGTGGCACTCATGTAAAGTCTATGACATTTCACCTTGGTAAGAACAGTCTATTAGAAACACTAAATGTCCATTAAATCACTATTTATCACAAAAGGGTCAACACAGGCACCCGTAGAGTTAAAGTCCCAAGTAACTCACTGTTCTATGCAGAGTTAAAAAGCAGGTTTCATAACACTACCTGCGGCTACCACGAAATGCTTTACTTCGTGCACTAGTTTTGCGTAGTGCTTGAAAAAAACGCGCGATGATTTCCAGCCTGTAAAGCTCTTGATGCTTTCGAAATCCATACTCTGGAAGAAGTTCAGAGAAGAAGCGACTTTTCTAGGATCGTGACCTGCGGGTGTACTGTCAGGATCCGCTCTGCGAATGAAGTAGGTGATTTTCCCTCTTAGTTGTTTCAGTGACAGGTCGCTACCCGATGTTTCTCCTTTGAAGAGTTGTCCTCCACCGAAGTCTGAAGTTCTTCGAAGATAGACCTTAAGACTCTCCACTGGGCATAGAGAGACATCTTCCTTCAGGGGGCAGATTCTCCAAGGGCCCCATCTCTTGATGGGTAGTTCATTCTTAGCGAGAAACGTTGGATCGGGGAAGAGGGTAAGCTCTCCTGTCTCTGCGAACAGGATATGACCCTCTTCTCTTGATAATGCCACTATTTCACTGACTCGGGCTCCCGAGGCGAGAGCAAAAAGGAAGATAACTTTTTGAGTCAAGTCTTTCAGAGGGCACGAATCGTTGTCCAGGCTAGAAGCAAAATGGAGAACCTTGTCCAGGGACCAGGAGATAGGTTTTGGTGGGGGTGCTGGGCATAGTCCAGCGCATGCCTTTGGCAGTTTATTGAAGATATCGCTGGACAGATCAATCTGGAAGGCGTATAGGAGTGGTCTAGTCAAGGCCGATTTGCAGGTGGAAATCGTGTTGCCCGCTAAGCCTTGTCCATGAAGGTGAATGAAGAAGGACATACAAAAATCAATGGTGATTTCCGTAGGATTTTTTGCCTTGACGAAAGAGACCCACTTTCTCCAGGAAGATTCGTATTGCCGTCTGGTAGATTCAGTCTTGTATTCCTCGAGGAAGTCTAAGCTTTTCTTCGAGATCCCAAACCTTTTCTTTGCGGCTAAGGAGAGAAAATCATGAGATGAAGGTCCCTGACTTTCAGTGATGAAGCGAAGACAGTCGACTTCTGTACTTGTTGAGAGAGAACTGGACCCGGTAGGGGAATCAGCGTGGGCTGCAGCTCTAGGACCAGGGGGTACCAATTGCTCCGGGGCCACTTGGGAGCCACTAGGGCCGCTGTCCCTTTGAAGGTTCTCAGTTTGAAGAGGACTTTCAGCAGAAGGCTGGGAGGGGGGAACAGGTATATCCTGGACCGTCTGTTCCAATCCAGTGACATGGCATCCACTGCTTCTGCCTTGGGGTCCTCGTACGGGGCCACATATTGAGGAAGTTGATTGTTGTCGCTCGTCGCGAAGAGATCGATCTGAAGTTCCGGGACTTGGTGAGAGATGAAGGAGAATGACCTTGCGTCTAGAGACCATTCCGACTCTATTGGGCTTGTCCTCGATAGAGCGTCCGCTGTCACGTTGCAGAATCCTTGTAGGTGAACTGCAGACAGGTGCCATTTCTTCCTTTCTGCCAAACGAAAGATCGGAAGAAGCACCTGAATTATCTGGGGCGATCTTGAACCCTGATGATTGAGACATCTGACTACCACCGAGTTGTCCAGAGTCAGACGGATGTGGATCGAGGGAGGCGGGGAGAGTTTCTTCAGGGTGAGAAGAACCGCCATGGCCTCCAAGATGTTGATGTGAAACGTCTTGAATAGAGGAGACCATGTTCCTTGAACCTGTTGTTGGTGGGAGTGACCTCCCCAACCCTCCAGTGAAGCGTCTGTGTGGATGTTGATCAATGGAGGCGGGTGTTGAAGAGGGATGGACCTTTTCAGGGCCTTTGCTTCTGACCACGGCTTTAGAAGTAAGCGAAGTCTGTTTGGAAGCCGTCTCTTGAGGTCTCTTCGAGCGATGGATGCGAAACGTCTCCAGACTCCCGCGGCATCCTTTAGCTGTGCACGAAGCACTGGGTTTGTCATAGAGGCGAACTGTAGAGAGCCGAGGACTTGTTCCTGCTGTCGTCTTGAGATCCGTTTGGATCTTAGAAGCCTTCTGACAGACCCTGCTATTCACTTCCTTTTCTTCTGTGGGATGGAAAGGCGGTGTGACTGAAGATCCCAATGGATTCCCAACCATTGGAACTTCTGAGCTGGAGAGAGGCGAGATTTCTCGGTGTTTATCTTGAAGCCCAGATGCTCTAGGAACTGGGTGACTTTGTTGCAGGCTCTCACACAATCTTCGGGCGATGTCGACCAGACTAACCAGTCGTCTAGGTAGGCCATCACTTGGACGCCCTGAAGACGTAGCTGTTGGAGGATTGCGTCTGCCAGCTTGGTGAAGATCCGTGGAGCCACGTTGAGCCCGAAGGGCATGGCCCTGAAGGCGTAACTTTTCCTTTGGAGTCGAAATCCTAGGTAGGAGGAAGCGTAATGATTCATTGGGATGTGCCAGTAGGCATCCGCCAGGTCTATGGAGACCGTTTAGGCCCTTTGAGGCAGAAGTGTCCTTATTTGTTGCAGAGTCAGGATCTTGAATTTGTTGTTCGCAATGAACTTGTTGAGAGGGGATAAGTCTAGAATGACTCTGAGTTTGTCGGAGTCTTTCTTGGGAACGCAAAAGAGTCTCCCTTGGAACCTGGTTGACTTTACCCTCCTGATCACCTTCTTGTTCAAGAGTTCCAGGACATATTCTTCCAGGAGGGGGGTTGACTGTTGGAAGAATTGCTGGAAGGCTGGGGGTGGTTGAGTCCAGCTGCAGCCCAGTCCTTTCTTGAAGATGCTGTGTGCCCAAGGATCGAAGGTCCAACGATCCTGGAATTGGCGGAGTCTTCCTCCCACCGGAAGCACATCATTGCTTCTGGTGTCCCGAGGGTTTGCCACCTCGGCCACTAGCTCCCCTTCCTCCTCTGCCTCTGGAGGTACAGCGAAAAGAATCTCTGCCGGAACCTCTGCCTGAGCCCCTACCTCTGGGACGAAAGGTAGTCGAGTGTTGCTCGTTTGCAGGGGTGAAGACTGGCGACTGCGACACCACCGGTTGGGGGACAACTGAAAGGTCTGTTGCGGCTGTTCAGCCACTTGGGGAGTAGCGGGACCCGGAAACTGTCGTCTCTGTTGACGTTGCTGGGGTTTGGGCTTTGAACCTTTCCTCTTAGGCTGAGGGCCATCATCCTGAGAGGACTTCCTCGTGCGGGACATGCCCCACTTATGGAGAAGGTTCCTATTCTCCGTGGCAGCTTTGTCCACTATCTCTTTCACCAAGGTAGATGGGAAGATATACTTGCCCCAGATATTGGAGGAAATCAGCCTCCGTGGTTCGTGTTTCACTGTCGCGTTAGCAAACACGAATTCACGACAGGCTCTGCGAGCCCTAGTGAAGCTATATAGGTCCTTGGTTACAGTCGCCAGGTGCGACTTAGCGAGGACCATATAAAAGTCCGGGACTCTAGTATCCCCGACCATGAGTTCGAGCTGTACCTGATGGGACAGCGAAGCGGCGAGTCTCTCCTTCGTATCAGCCTTGGGAGGTCCTCATTGAATTGACAACAGGCTACATCAGGCTCCAGTTTCCCTACCGTGAAGGTCGACTGGATGTCTTTCCAGTGCCTATCATCGGGGGGAAGAGTAGTGGAGAAGGGTCTGCACTCCTCCAGTGCAGGACAAGGTTTCCCTTCCTCCACTGCCTTTATGACCGCTGTGAAGGCCTTTTCGATGAAGGGGAAGGTCGCAGAATTTGGCGCAACGAAGGTTGGATGCTTTTTGCTAAGCGCCGGCATCTTGGAGTTAGTGAAACCCCTACTCTTCACTGCCTGAGCTAACATAGCCTGGGCCTTTGCTAGATTGAACACAATAACTTCTTTAGGTTCGGTCTCCTCCTTTGAGGCTAGTTCGGACCTGAGCCGGACGTAACAGTCCGGATAAGCCTCCAAATTTGGGACGAACTCCACTTCTTCCAGCAAGATAGAACCAACCCTTTCACTGATGTAAATCTTGCCAGTTGTAATTGGCATATGCTCGGCGTATCTCCATGGGTTAGCTTCCGAGCAGGTAGGGAGGTCCTTAACCGAAATCCTTTTTCGGTTATTTGAAGCAGTCTCTCGCAGCTTCTTTTCCATGAGGGCTTCAAGCATCTTGAAGACCTCTTGAGTGGCCGATGGAAGAGGGTCCGGGGTGGCAGAAGTCGAAGGAACAGGTTCCTCGGACGGTGCAGGAGTTGCTGGGGGAGCAGGAGCGACCTCAGTCTCCGAATCAGGGTATTCCACCTGATCTTCCTCATAGTCGAGTTCCTCGCCCATGAGGTTCTTCTCCGTCTCTTCCGATACTTCCGACATACGTTCCACGTTGTCGGAATCAAGATGGCACTCACGCATGGACTGTGCCATGACTACATCAGGTTCCACCACGATCTGGACGGTGGGGATCTGATCACGGGGGACCACTGAATCTGGATGCTTTTGGGAAAAGCAAGGCCCTCAAGTCTTCGTTGGGAAGATACGGTCCAATGGCGTTCTTCTGGAAGCCACACACCCATTTGCGTAGCTTCTCCCTAGCAATGTCCCTTGCCTCCGCAAAAGGAGGATCGTCGAACGCGTCGACAAGAAGACTTTTGCAGACTGTACAATTCTGCGGGTCCCAATACTTCAAGTCGCCTATCTTGGCGGTGCAGGGGGCGTGGGTCCGGCACGCCTTGTGCCCGTAAAAGTCTGGGCGCTTCACCCCGCAGAAGTTACTCTCACACTTCATATACTCCTCCTGTAAAAGAAAGAGATCATGAGTACATGGAAGGCATAAGAATGACTTACATTACTCTAAAATTAAGGATAACTTAATCTAAAATTAAGAATAACTTAATTATAAGAACATATTAATGCTTACGATTAATGAGCGGGAAAGGAAGTAGATAGACATATACTTGTGAATCCCTCCCAGCCGGTTACCGTAACCTTATCCTTAGACAATTCCTTTGTGCCCGAAGGTCACAATGAGGGAAATCCATATGGATGAGCCAAGCTAGGCTTTTAACAGGAATTGTCCACAGAGTGTAATAGGGACTGAGACCACTCAGATCCCTGGGGGAGAGGGGGAATAGGATAAACCCCTTATTAAATGTAGGTTCCGGCAATCGACTGCACTAAGATACACAGAGTATGCTGAAATTATTGTAATGTGCAATCAAACAGCATAGCCACAATCTTGGATGGTAAGACAATACCTATACGGAAGTGGCCAAGCCATATGGCTGCAGCATATTGACTGTCGGCATGTTGCCGGCAGCCAGGGAAGGGGTACATGTCCCTTAACGTCTCATGAGGGTGCCGGCAGACCGACGACCCACCGGAGGCCGGTCCTGCAGGGTGGAAGGCATCAAGGCAGACACACTGAGTGTCTATAAGGATAATACCATAGTGGCGACCGCCGGCACAGCGGCGGGTCGTCGGCAGGGGGCGGCGGCTCCGGCAGACAAAGACTGACGGCATGGTGAGCCTTGGATCAATTCATAAGATAGACATGTATATGGTTGTATACCTAGATCGCCGGCAATCAATGCCGGCATGCGGGTGGCCGACTCCGAAAGTCGGCCGGCTGTTACTAGGTAAAATGAGGGGTGGGACGTCAGCGGTATGTTGACGGAAGGCTGCAGCCTCCGGCACACAGAAGGCTGACGTCCTAGAGGGGGGAGGCATCTTATGAAAGAATGTCACCTGAGGTAGTGGCGGTTATCGCCGGCAGTAGAGACGGCAAGGGACCGGCACCATGATAGAAAGAGAGAAAGGTAAGGGGGGATGGAAGGGGTAAGATCCTATACCCCTCCGGCATCCCTCCGGAGAGAGTGCACTCATGATAGGAGTGGATACTCCTAACATCCGGCGGCAGGGAGCCGGCAGGTGGCCGGGTGCCTGTGGTAACCCAAGGGAGGGATAGAGGGCTCTCAAAGGGGGGGAATCCCCCGCCGGCAGGACCGCCGCCGGCAACCACCCCCATAGAACGCTATGAAGGGTAAGTATACCAGAGCGGCCAGCTAGCAGGAGAACAAGTTAGCCCAACCACTCCACCCAAGGGAGGAATTGTAGGACTAAGGACAGAGGTGTGTAGGCAAGCCTACACCAAAGGGATAGGTGGGGAGGGAGAAGAATGGGTCTTTCTAAAGAGGAGACTCTGCATGAGAACGGCCACCAAGGTAAAGGAGAACGCTCCCTAACCTAGGATAGGTAGCCCAGATCAAGAACGGTACTAATTTACCGTCCCAAACTATAATAAGACAGAGTCTACCCCCAGAGCTTAACCTAGAGTAGGAGGACGAACTCCTAGGCTAGGAAAGCCTGAAAGACACATCGCTAGTTGCAGGGAGGAAGGAGTAACCCAACCAAGTGCAACTGAGGAAGGGCAGGGCCCTTCCTAATATCTCAGGCACAACCCTAAGGGGGGGTCATTCCCTTAGGGTAGGCAGAGAAGCGATAAATACTCTGGTTGTAGACGAGATTCCCCTATATAGAAGGGAAAGCAAGTCTACCCAGAGGGAATGCCCACAGGCAGGGGGAATAGGGAGCATATAAGGGTTCCTATATTAGGTTAGGAGGGGTTGATGCACAATCAACACGGTCCCTTATATGGTCCCCGAAGGCGAAAACACTTACATCACAGTAAATAGTATGTTTAATAATGCCACAATCTTTATAACTTAACTTAGGAACACTGGTATATATCATGCATGAAAACAAGCACTAGGCTGTCCAGCCGAGGGGCTAAGCTAGCGATCTAGTATGGGGTCGAACAGCGACCAAGTCTGATGAGCGCTAAAACACGATATAAAGATTCCCTACCTATGAAGACTAAATAACTAATAATATTAATCAGTTAAATAACCGGAGAAGGCTGTTCTGGTTAACTAAATAACGGATTTTGAGCGAAGCGAAAAATCTATTTTTGGGTGAGATGGCCATGTCGTCCTGATGGAAGTTCCTATAGGGTAGCTTCCTTGGGTATATTACAACTACGGCGATATTCCCAGAGAATTTACCTTAAGGTACCCAGAATTCTAACTCCTGGAGTGAATATCCCTAATAAAAGAACCAGGGATATCGTGAAATATCAGAGGACGTATTCTTGACACGCCACATGGCAATCTGCACCCCGAACAGAGATAACACTTCGAAGGGGTCAATTGGCAAGAAAACGAAAACGAGAAAGAAAAGGAGAGCCGCTCGCAAGGTATCTCTCCTGTCCCATTTCTTAAGCGTGCATTGCGCCGCTCACGGCGCTATCTGTATTCCTTGTAGCGATACACGAGGTGTTACAGATACTGTATGTAGGGAGGGGACCTACAGCTCTTTCATAGAAAGGGAAGGGCGGGTCCATCAGGACGACATATCCATCTCACCCAAAAATAGATTTTTCGCTTTGCTCAAAATCCGTTTTTTGGGCTCAAGCCATGTCGTCCTGATGGAAGTATACCAGAGCATTACTGTATCTGTGGATTCTCAAAACGTGCCGTACTCCCCGGAGGTATTTCCCCGGTCCACTAGACCTAGAGACCTAAGATGTTACCGTCATACATCTTTTCAACTAACCATAAACCATGTTAGTGCTTCCTGCCCCCTACAGGGAAGAGTCCTGCTAGACTCTGGAAAAGTCTCGAAGAGTACATGTACCTATGTATGAATAACAGACAAGCCAATATAGTGGTCTCACCCTATATCATGTAAAGCATAGTTTGTAAAGAACCACTGCGTCAATATGAAATATCGACCAGTTCTTCGTTCAATACTGTATTGGACAAAGGTTTATATCCGAGTAGGAGGAAACTTGCATATCCGCCACCGTCCCCTTAGGAACAATCTATTAGAATTATCCCAGATAAATATACATAGTATGTAATGCTCAATTATTATCAATAAATTGACACAGGTGAAGGAGACGCAAGGTTCACAAGAACTAGTTTATTGACAAACAATAAATAAAACAGGTTAACAAATATTATATATATATATATAAGAGGAGGATAACCAAAAAATAAGCATAAGCATGATAGTAAACAGAAACTTGTTTATCTGAAAGAAAAACATTAGCGCCACTTTTAACATACCGAGGTATCAAAGTTGTAAAAGTCTGTATTACTGATTAGTCACATTAGCGTTGGAAACGCTCGGCACACATGTCTGCACTTATGCTAAGTTCACCTTTGAAAGTGGAACAGTCAACGTGGGCAACCCCGTGCCCTCACACTTAGTTTGTAGAACAGTTTGTAACTACACACTCACCCCGGAATTAATCGTCCCAATTAAATCCACTGTTCCTCGCAGAGTTAAACAGCAGGGTTAACGACACAACCCACTGCTACCACAGACCTCTTTAGTTGCTCCACTTGCTTCGCATAGTGACGAAAGAACACTCTGGAAGACTTCCAGCCAGTGTATGAACGAAGATGTTCAAAATCCATACAATTAAAGAAATTTAAGGATGAGGCAACTTTCCTCGGATCGTGACCTGCGGGTGTACTGTCAGGATCCGCTCTGCGAATAAAATATGTGATTTTCGCCCTGAGTTGTTTCAGTGATAAATTTGAGCCTGATGTTTCTCCCCTGAATAGTTGACCACCCCTGAAGTCTGAAGTTCTACGAAGATAGACCTTTTGGCATTCTACTGGACATAGAGATGCATCTTCTTTCAGAGGGCAGATTCTCCAGGGACCCCACCTGTTGGTGGGTAACTCGTTCTTGGCGAGAAACGTAGGATCCGGAAACAGGTTCAGCTCTCCCCCATCCAAGAACTGAACGCGACCTTTCACTCTCGAGAGGGTTACAATCTCACTAACCCTGGCCCCGGATGCGAGTGCAAATAGGAAAATAACATTTTGGGCAAATCCTTTACGCACACTCCTCATTGTTCAACAGTGAAGCGAAATGAAGAACTTTATCTAAAGACCGTGAAATGGGCTTTGGAGGTGCTGAAGGTCTGAGCCTAGCACAGGCTTTCGGAATGTTATTAAAAATCTCGTTAGCGAGGTCGACCTGGAAGGCATATAAAATGGGTCTTGTTAAAGCAGATTTACACATTGAAATCGTGTTAGCTGCTAATCCTTGACCATGGAGGTGGATGAAGAAAGATAAGCAGAGGTCCGTCGAGATCTCTTGCGGAATCTTCGCCTTGACAAAGGCCACCCATTTTCTCCAAGATGACTCATTTTGCCTTCTAGTAGATTTGCACTTATATTCCTCTAGGAAGTCTATAATGTCTTTCGAAATCCCGATATGCTTTCTCACGTCTAGGGAGAGAAAATCATAAGCTGCAGGGTCCGGGTTTTCTGTAATGAAGCGCAGACAGTCGACTTCTGGACTCGCTGGGTCAGAACTGGATCTGGTAACGGTAGAAACTTCAGCCGTAGTTCCAATGCCAGAGGGAACCACACGGTGTTCGGCCACTTGTGAGCCACTATGACGCTACTCCCTTGAAGGATCTCAGTTTGTTGAGGACCCTCAACAGAAGGTTGTGAGGAGGGAACACGTAAATCTTGGACCATCTGTTCCAGTCGAGGGACATCGCGTCCACTGCTTCCGCCAAGGGGTCCTCGTACGGGGACACGTAAAGGGGTAACTTCTTGTTGTCTTTCGTCGCAAAGAGGTCTATATGCAGTTCTGGGACTTGACTCAAGATGAAGGAGAATGATCCTGCGTCTAGGGACCATTCCGACTCTATCGGTGTGAACCTGGATAGAGCGTCCGCTGTCACATCGCGGACTCCTTGAAGGTGAACTGCTGACAGGTACCACTTCTTCTTTTCCGCCAGTCGAAAGATGGCCAACATCACCTGGTTGAGAGGGGTGACCTCGATCCTTGTCGATTCAAGCATCTCACAATCACCTCGCTGTCCAGCACCAACTTTATGTGGGTCGAGTGACGCGTGGAGACTTTCTTCAAGGTAAGGAGTACTGCCATAGCCTCCAGAAAGTTTATGTGAAATGTCTTGAATAGATTGGACCAAGTCCCTTGGGCCTTCTTCCGATGAGAATGACCTCCCCACCCCTCCTTCGAGGCGTCTGTGTGAATAGTCAACGAGGGGGGAGGTGGCTGAAGAAGTACCGACTTCTTTAGTTGCCTGGCTTGGGACCAAGACCTGAGAAGAGTACGTAGACGAAGCGGAACTGGTCTTCTCAGATCTCTTCGCGCGTTTGATGCATAATTTCTCCAAACTCCGGTTGCATCCTTTAGCTGTGCTCTTAGCACCGGGTCTGTTACTGAAGCAAACTGGAGAGAACCCAGCACTCTCCTGTTCGCGTCTTGATATCCTTTCGGAATCCAGAAGTCTCTTGACAGAGCCAGCTATCTCTTTCCTCTTCTTCGCCGGGATGGAGAATCGGTGTGACACTAGGTCCCAATGGATTCCCAACCACTGGAATTTTTGAGATGGAGAAAGTTGAGACTTTTTTCTGTTGATCTTGAAGCCTAGATACTCTAGGAACTGGATCACCTGCAGAGAAGCTTGCAAGCATTCCGTCTTGGATGCTGCCACACCAGCCAGTCGTCCAGGTAGGCTACCACCTGGATTCCCTTTAGGCGTAATTGTTTGAGAGCTACGCTCGCAAGCTTCGTGAAGATCCTTGGGGCTATGTTTAGCCCGAATGGCATAGCTTTGAAGGCATAGAGTCTTCGATGTAGCTTGAACCCTAGGTAGGGGGAGAGACGGCGATTGATTGGAACGTGCCAATAGGCGTCTGACAAATCTATGGAGACGGTAAATGCCCTCTTGGGCAGTAAGGTCCTTATGTGTTGCAGTGTTAGCATCTTGAACTTGCAGTTCACTATGAACTTGTTAAGTGGCGACAAGTCCAGAATGACTCTGAGTTTTTCTGAGTCCTTCTTGGGAACACAAAACAGCCTCCCTTGGAATTTGATGGACTTTACCCTTCGGATCACTTTTTTCTCCAACAGTTCTTGAATGTACTCCTCCAGAACAGGGGTGGAGTGTTGGAAAAATCGAGGGCACGGGGGTGGAGTGCTGTACCAGCTCCAACCCAGTCCATTCCTGAGTAGGCTGTGGGCCCAGGGATCGAAGGTCCACCGATCCCGAAAATTCTGAAGTCTCCCTCCTACTAGTATCACCTCACTTTGACTGTTGTCCTGAGGTCTTGCCTCCCTGACCGCGACCACCCCTGAATCCCCTCCCCCTTGAGGGGCGCCTAGACGAGCCTCTGGCTGCTCCTCTAGGCTTTGCTCGAAAGGTAGTTGACTGCCCTTCGAACGTTGGGTTAAATGCTGGGGACTGCGTCGACACGGCTTGGGGTACCCACTGGAATGTGGTCGGGGTTTGTGCCACCATCTGGGGCACTGAAGGCATAGGCAATTGCTGTTGCTGTTGCTGTCTGAATGGCTTGGCTGGCCGAGAGGGTAGCCTAGTCTTCTTAGTCTTCCTCTTTGGTTGGGGACCCTCATCCGGGGAAGACTTTCTCTTGAGAGATAAGCCCCACTTCTGGAGAAGGTTTCTATTCTCCGTGGCAGCCTTATCTACAACCTCCTTGACCGATTCGCTAGGGAAAAGGTCTTTGCCCCAAATGTTGGAGGAGATTAGTTTCCTTGGCTCCTGCCTCACCGCAGCCGAGGCGAACACGAACTCCCTACAAGCTCTCCTCGCCTTGACGAAGCTGTAAAGGTCCTTCGTCACTGTGGCCAGATGAATCTTAGCCACTACCATGAACATCTCATGAACCTTGGGGTCACTTGCCATTGTCTCAAGAGTGGTTTGAAGAGACATTGAGGCAGCCAGTCTTTCTTTCGTCTCGAGCTCCCTTCGCAAAAGAAAGTCAGACAGCTTGGGGAGGTTCTCACCGAACTGACGTCCGGCAATGTCAGCCTCCAACTTCCCGACTGAGAAGGTCAGATGAACGTCCTTCCAGTCCTTGTGGTCCAAGGGTAGGGCCAGAGACAAAGGTTTACACTCCTCCAAGGAGGGGCATGGCTTGCCAGCCTCGACTGCTTTTAGCACAGCCGCAAACCCTTTTTGCATAAAGGGGAAGGCTCTAGCAGGAGAGGACACAAAGGAAGGGTGCTTCTTACTCAAAGCAGGAACCTTTGAGTTTGTGAAGCCCCTCTCTTTCATCGAGCATGATAGCAAGACTTAAGCCTTAGCATGGTCCATAACTATGACCTCTTTTGGCTCTGTCTCCTCCTTTGAAGCTAGTTCCTTCCTCAGACGGACATAGCAGTCCGGATACGACCCCTTGCTGGGCCAGAATTCCACCTCCTCAAGGGGAACTGAGCCCAACTTCTCCGACATGACGATCTTTCCAGTCGTCATCGGCATGTGCTCAGCATACCTCCAAGGGTTAGCATCAGAGCACAAGGGAAGGTCTTTCACGCTGAGCCTCTTCTGGGGCCCACGTGATGCTGCAATTCTCCGCATCTCCAGCTCCATTGCAGCCGCCTTCTCATTATTCTCCCTCTGCATCTGTTGGATCATTCCAACGATGGAGGAAAGGGTCTTTCCCAGCTCTTCTGGGAGAGCGGACGATGTTGAGGGAATAGGTTCAGAGGCCTGAACCGGAGTAGCCGACATCTCGTCGGCCTCTTCCTCTTCAATGTCTGGAGCCTGATCTTCATCCTGGTCTTCTGCCAGAAGGTCCTCTTCCAGACGCTCGGACACCTCCGACATCCTGTCGTCCAACTGGATGTCCTGGAGGGCGACCGCGACTTCAGCATCACAGGGATCTGAACCACCGGTATCTCCACTTGAGGCTGGGGAATCACTGCCTCAGCTGACGCTCTGGGGGAAAAGGTAAGCCCTCATCTTCTCACTTGGAAGATAGGGCCCAGAGGTGTTCTTCTGGAAACCCCTTACTCAGGCACGAAGCTTCTCCCTTGCTACATCCCTTGACTCCGCCGTCCTAGGGGAATCAAAAGCCTCAGCAATCAGGTTTGTGCACACGGTACATACCTGCGGGTCCCAATATCGGAGATCACCTTTGGAGACAGCGCATGCTGCGTGCCTCCTACACAAATCATGTCCGCAGAAGTTCTTGCTGCGGACGTTGCAGAAGACGCTTCCACACTTCGGATGGGCCTCCTGTAAAGAGAAGAAATTTCCATGAGTATCAAGTGAACTACGTATCACTGGATATACATAGCTTCATAATTAAACGGAAAGGAAAGACACACCCTTGTGTTTCCCGCACAGTCAATTGCTGCAACCTTCCAGATAATAAAATCGTATGGTTAATCTATCTTAGAGCAACCAATGAAAAATTTCCAGAGGAAACAGGTGTAGCTCACACCTAAAGGATGATTTTAAAATACCGGATAGTAGACAAGAAAGAACTCACTTTCTTTATCTGTAAGGCAACACCAAGGGGCTGTGCAAGATAACACAGGAGTGTTAGAAAACAGTGTTGTAACAATACTATACTATAGTTTTCTCCCTACAGTATATACTATACTGAAGAATACTGGTTACAGTATAGAAGGTAATGTGCCGGCCGGCACATCTTAACTAGATCTAAAGTATACTACTTAAGAGCTATAAGGCGGCAGAACGCTGGTCCAAATACATGTGCCGGCCGGCACCCCGGCAATACTGCCGGCCAGCAACTACACAAGGTAGCACCCGGCTGCCGGCCACCACTCGTAGCGACCGGCAGACAATGGCGTGTTAATAGCCGGCCGGCAAAGGTATACGACCGATGCCGGCCGGCAGCAAAAGAACCAGAGAACTCCGACTGCCCGGCTGCCGGCTAGGGTACAACACTAGAAGAAAACAGAATGGATGCCGGGATAAGAGACTGTACTACCTCAAAGCCCGGCAACCCGAAAGAGTGCACATAAGGAAGGGGAGAATATAATTTCAGGCTTCCTGACCAATGCCATCTGGCTCTACAGACAAACATGGATGAGGGACCAAGAGAGGTCCGGGGAGCACTCAAAGCAGAAGACCTTTGCCGGCCGGCACTCTCTGCCGGCCGGCAAAGGACTAAGTCAACTCCACATCCTAACCTATGCTAGGTACAGATGTAGAATGACGGACAGTAATGTAATGGCTAGGCCATTACAGAGGAAAAAGGGGGAAAGGACGAAGAGGGTCCTACCAACCTTGCTTTAGTAATGAATCACCCGCAGCCAAGAAAACTCATCTTAGCCTAAGGGAGATCCGAGGAGGGAGGCCAGCGATACTTGCCAACCCCCGCAGGACCAAAGCAAGGAAGGTATTGCTATTCCCAGAAAAAGGATCCTATCCTCGACACCGAGAACAGCAACACTGGACTAGTCTGCTAGATCACAAGAAGAAGGAATCATCTCGTACAGAAACCTTCGAAAGTGACCTAAGGAGGCTAAGCCTCCTATGTCTGTGTCAGTCTAGCAAGGGAGTCTCAACCACAAGCCAGACATAACAGACTCAGACTAAGAACTCTGATGTTCTGCCCCCTCTCTGAAACCAGACTTACTGGAAACAGGAAGGAACAGCAACACCCTAATATAGTTGTATCTAAAATTAATTCAGATACACCACTAGGGTTAAGCCCAAGGCTTAAACAGAGGGAAAGGGATTGCACACCTTCTCCGAAGAGAAGAGAGCAACCGGGGAATGTGAGAAAGTATACTAAGGCCCCATAGGCAACTTAGCCTAGGCGCCAAGATAATCGATTACCTAAATCACCGAAACTCACTCGTATACTATCTTGGAAGAAATCAATATAATCTTAAATGTATAAAACTGCCTAAAGCTTCAATAAAATTTTTAAAACACTCGGAAATCTAAATATCATGCAGGAAAGTACTAGGGCCAAACGACTAGGCTACACGGTCTAGCGTAGGCCAGAATCGGCGAATCCTTCACCAAGACAAACAATACTAAAAGCATCATATAAAGAAATCCTAAGTAACGCTAAACAGCTAAAATTATTAAAGCGAAACAGCCGGGAATGTCGCTCTGGCTAACTAAATAACTCATACCTAGCGAGCGACAGCGTCCAGGACGCCTCCGGTAGGCAACAGCTCTTGTAACAAAGATATTACTATTAATCAATTTGAAAATTACCAAGAGCCTACATTTATACATAGAAGAAATAATACTCAACTTATCAGAAGCAGGAGAAGTTGGAGAAAGCATAATTAATTGATTAAATCCAAGAATTGTGAAAAACACAGGAAAAAACACCGAGTTGTTGAGCTACGCAAAAAGGAATTCAGATAGCGCAGTGAGCGGCGCAATGCACGCTTACGAAACAGGACAGGAGAGATACCTTGCGAGCGGCTCTCCTTTTCTTTCTCGTTTTCGTTTTCTTGCCAATTGACCCCTTCGAAGTGTTATCTCTGTTCGGGGTGCAGATTGCCATGTGGCGTGTCAAGAATACTTCCTCTGATATTTCGCGATATCCCTGGTTCTTTTATTAGGGATATTCGCTCCAGGAGTTAGAATTCTGGGTACCTTAAGGTAAATTCTCTGGGAATATCGCCGTAGATGTAATATACCCAAGGAAGCTACCCTATAGGAAATTCCATCAGGACGACATGGCTTGAGCCCAAAAAAAGCATGCAACATGAACAGTGGCGCCATAAAATGGCGCGTCCGGTATAGGCACAGCTCTGCCACAAAACACAATATTTTACGAAAAGTAGAAGTTACTATACGGCTAGAGCTTATTTAAACAATACTGGGACCTGGTACTCAACTTTCCAGAAGAAGGCGAGGCTGAAGGTAGCGACATAACGGCGATGTAAGCTGATAAAGTATGCACTTGGGAAAAATCCGACTTAGCAAAGAAGCTACAGACGAAAGGATTAGGATGGATGTGACGTCATTTAGCAATGGCGCCCGTTTGTTTACGTCTCGAGTACCAAAAGCAGCCACGGATGAGTGTAACTGTGGAACGGCTTCTCAGTTACTCAGCCACCTTTCCATATTGAAGTGTTAACTCTATATGGGGTGTAGATAGCTATGTGGCGTGTTAATACATGCGTCCCCTGTTGATATACGATATCCTAGAGGGAAACCTTTAGGGTACTCGCACCAGAAGTTAGAATTCTGTGATAACCTTTAGTTTAATTCTCTGGGAATATCCACTGTAGTTAAATATACCCTAGGAAGCTACTGAAGGAACCTTCCATCAGGACGTCATGGCTTGAGCCCAAAAACCTAAGTAACAGGTCAAGAGAACGGAGCTCTGGGCACCACCCCTTGATTTATAATGGACAAGGGGACCCAGCTAGAATCTTGCTTTTTATCTTCCCTTTCATTTAACGTGCTGAATTAACAGGTAGCTTGACCCCTGATTCATTTCTGGGAAATCAGTAGAATTTCTGTTATCTATATTCTTTCGGCAAGATGGTTTTAAGTTCAAGAAAAAATGTTAGAACATTAGGTGAAAGGAAATATTGTTTGTACTGATAACTGAACACAGTGTGGGAAAATAAATTTTAAATAACTTGACTAAAGAAAACAGTGGCTGAGGAAAGGACATCATAGTGAGAGGTTCTGGAATGAAATGCTGTATTCATAAAAACAAGCAAAATAATATTTATTTGTAAATGAACAAAAAAACTTAGGAATAATATCATATCAATTAAAATAATCAATTAAAGACAAAATTAGCATCCCTTTTGCATATTGCACAAGCAATAGAAAAATACTAAGCTGCATGCAAGATATATCACTACACAGTTACAAAACGGAACTTCAAAATCCTAACAAAACCATGACTGCAGAACCTGAGGATTTGAAAGACTTAGACATATTAGGATTCTCAACATAGTCAGCCTCTAAAACAAAAGAAACATTTTTTCAGAACTAAGCTTAAAGGAGAACCCCACAATACTATGGTTTTATAACATCGGTAATGACCAGTAATAAACTTGAACACTTACTATTTAATAAACCATCTATAAAGAACATATAACTGTGAAAAATACAGTACCAAAATAATTTTCCCTAAATCAGTACTGTCCTCATCAATCTCCCGTCCACCATCAGGCTGCAAAGTCACTTAAACAGTCCTAAATTCTCTCATTCTTGGAAGGGGTTTTGAATAAGTCTGAATTCAGACTAAACTCGAACACAGTCACTCTCCTAACATTTGAAATCACTTCTTGGGCCTCCGACCACACATGCCATTTCAATAGCTCCGGTGAACTATTAATGTTTTTGGGCTCAAGCCATGACGTCCTGATGGAAGGTTCCTTCAGTAGCTTCCTAGGGTATATTTAACTACAGTGGATATTCCCAGAGAATTAAACTAAAGGTTATCACAGAATTCTAACTTCTGGTGCGAGTACCCTAAAGGTTTCCCTCTAGGATATCGTATATCAACAGGGGACGCATGTATTAACACGCCACATAGCTATCTGCACCCCATATAGAGTTAACACTTCGATATGGAAAGGTGGAGAATAACTGGGGAGCCGTTCCACAGTTATACTCATCCGTGGCTGCTTTTGGTACTCGAGACGTAAACAAACGGGCGCCATTGCTAAATGACATCACGTCCGTCCTCATCCTTCTGCCTGTAGCTTCTCGCTTAAGTCGGATTTTCGCTGAGTGCGTTTTTCATCTGCTTACATCGCCGTTATGTCGCTACCTTCAGCCTCGCCTTCTTCTGGAAAGTTGAGTACCAGGTCCCAGTATTGTTTAGATAAGCTCTAGCCGTAAAGTAACTTCTACTTTTCGTAAAATATTGAGTTTTGTGGCAGAGCTGTGCCGATACCGGACCCGCCATTTTATGGCGTCGCTGTTCATGTTGCATGCTTTATTTAGTTAGCCAGAACAGCCCTCTCCGGTCATTTAACTAACTAATATTATTAGTTATTTAGTCTTCATAGCTAGGAATTACTTATATCGTGTTTTAGCGCTCATCAGACTCGGTCGCCGTTCGACCCCATACTAGATCGCTAGCTTAGCCCCTAGGCTGGACAGCCTAGTGCTTGTTTTCATGCATGATATTTACCAGTGTTCCTAGGTTAAGTTATGAAGATTGTGGCATTATTAAACATACTATTAACTGTGATGTAAGTGTTTTCGCCTTCGGGGACCATATAGGGGACTGGGTTGATTGTGTATCATTCCACCCTAACCTAATGTAGGAACCCCTATATGCTCCCTATCCCCCTGCCTGCGGGCGTTCCCTCTGTGTAGTCTTGCTTCCCCTTCTATATAGGGGAATTTTGTCTACAATCAGAGTATTTTTCGCTTCTCTGCCTACCCAAGGGGAATGACCCTCCCTTAGGGTCGGACCGAGAAATAAGGAACGGCTCTGCCCTTCCTCAGTTGCACCTGGTTGGGTTACTCCTTCCTCCCTGTAACTTGCGATGTGTCTTTCAAGCTTTCCTAGCCTAGGAGTTAGCCCTCTTTCTCTAGGTTAAGCTCTGAGGGTTGACTCTGCCCTGTTATAGTTTGAGACGGTACTCCTGTACCGTTCTCATTCTGGGCTACCTAACCTAGGTTAGGGAGCGTTCTCCCTTACCTTGGTGGCTGTTCTCATACAGAGTCTCCTCTATAGAAAGACCCCTCTTCTTCCCCCTCCCCACCCATCCCTTTGGTGTAGGCTTGCCTACACACATCTGTCCTTAGTCCTACAACTCCTCCCTTGGGTGGAGTGGTAGGGCTAACATTGTTCTCCTGCTGAGCTGGCCGCTCTGGTACACATACCCTTCATAGCGTTCTATGGGGGTGGTTGCCGGCAGCGGTCCGGCCGGCGGGGGTTTCCCCCCTCTCGAGTGCCCTCTAACCCTCCTTTGGGTTACCCCAAGCACCCGGCCGACTGCCGGCTCCCTGCCGCCGGATGCTAGGAGTATCCACTCCTATCATGAGTGCACTCTCTCCGGAGGGATGCTGGAGGGTATGAGATCTTACCCCTTCCATCCCTCCTTACCTTTCTCTCTTTCTATCCTGGTGCCGGTCCCTTGCCGCCTCTACTGCCGGCGATAACCGCCACTACCTCAGGTGACATTCTTTCATAAGATGCCCTCCCCCTCTAAGACGTCAGCCTTCCGTGTGCCGGAGGCTGCCGCCTTCCGTCGACATACAGCCGATGTCCCACCCCTCATTTTACCTAGTAACAGCTGGCCGACCTTCGGAGCCGGCCACTGGCGTGCCGGCATTGATTGCCGGCAGTCTAGGTATACAACCATATACATATCTATCTTATGAATTGATCCAAGCTCACCAGGCCGTCAGCCTTCGGCTGCCGGAGCCGCCGGCCCCTGCCGACGACCCGCCGCTGTGCCGGCGGGCGCTACGATGGTATTATACTTTAGATACTCAGTGTGTCTGTCTTGATGCCTTCCACCCTGCATGACCGGCCTCCAGCGTGCCGTCGGTCTGCCAGCACCCTCCTGAGACGTTAAGGGACATGCACCCCTTCCCATACCTGCCGACAACATGCCGACAGTCAAAATGCTGCAGCCAGATGGCTTGGCCACTTCTATATATAGGTATTGTCTTACCATCCAAGATTGTGGCTATGCTGTTTGATTGCACATTACAATATTCCAGCATACTCTGTGTGTCTTAGTGCAGCCGATTGCCGGAACCTACATTTAATAAGGGGTTTCTCCTATACCCCTTCTACTCCAGGGATCTGAGTGGTCTCAGACCCTGCGGGCAATTTCTGTTAGAAGCTTAGCTTGAACTACCCACCACGGCTTATCCATATGGATTTCCGTTTTGTGACCTTCGGCCACAAAAGAAATTGCCTACAGATAAGGTTACGGTAACCGACTGGACGGGATTCACAAGTATGTGTCTATCTACTTCCTTTCCCGCACATTATTCTCAAGCAGTTAAATGCCTTGTAAATTAATTTAATGTTTTAAAAACTTAGATTAAGATATCTTAATTTTAGAGTAATGTAAGTCATTCTTATGCCTTCCATGTACTCATGATCTCTTTCTTTTACAGGAGGAGTATATGAAGTGTGAAAGCAACTTCTGCGGGGTGAAGCGCCCGGACTTCTACGGGCACAGGGCGTGCCGGACCCACGCCCCCTGCGCCGCCAAGAAAGGCGACCTGAAGTATTGGGACCCGCAGAACTGCACAGTCTGCAAGAGTCGTTTGGTCGAGGCGTTTGACGATCCTCCTTCTGCGGAGGTAAGGGACAACGCTCGAGAGAAGCTACACAAATGGGTGCGTGGCTTCCAGAAGAATGCCACCAGACCGTATCTCGCCAACGAAGTCTTGAGGGCCTTGCTTTTCCCAAAGGCATCCAAAGACTCTGTGGTCCCCCGTGATCAGATCCCCACCGTCCAGATCGTGGTGGAACCTGATATTGTCATGGCCCAGTCCATGCATGAGTGCCATCTAGACTCCGATAACGTGGAACGTATGTCGGAAGTGTCAGAAGAGATGGAGAAGAACCTCATGGGCGAGGAACTTGACTATGAGGAAGATCAGGTGGAATACCCTGATTCGGAGACCGAGGTCGCTCCCCCTCCTACTCCCGCAGCAACTCCTGCACCGTCCGAGGAACCTGTTCCTTCGACTTCTGCCACCCCGGACCCTCTTCCATCGACCACTCAGGAGGTCTTGAAGCCCTCATGGAAAGAAAACTACGAGAAATCCAGGAGCAATTCCGGACTACTCTAGTTAATCTTAAACAACCGAAACGGATTTCAGTTAAGGACCTCCCCACTTGCTCGGAAGCTAACCCATGGAGATATGCCGAGCATATGCCAATCACGACTGGAAAAATCTACATTAGTGAAAGGGTTGGCTCTATCTTGCTGGAAGAAGTGGAATTCTTCCCGAATTTCGAGGCTTATCCGGACTGTTACGTCTGGCTCAGGTCCGAACCAGCCTCAAAGGAAGAGACCGAACCGAAGGAGGTTATCGTGTTCGATCTCGCGAAGGCCCAGGCTATGTTAGCCCAGGCAGTAAAGAGTAGGGGTTTCACCAACTCCAAGATGCCGGCGCTTAGCAAGAAGCATCCAACCTTCGTTGCGCCGAATGCTGCGACTTTCCCTTCATCGAAAAGGCCTTCACAGCAGTCTTAAAGGCAGTGGAGGAAGGGAAACCTTGCCCTGCACTGGAGGAGTGCAGACACTTCTCCCTTACTGTTCCTCCCGATGATAGGCACTGGAAAGACGTCCAGTCAACCTTCACGGTAGGGAAGCTAGAGCCTGACGTAGCCGGTCGTCAATTTAATGAGGACCTCCCAAGGCTAAATGATCACCTCCTTCGTAGGGAACAGGATACGAAGGAGAGGCTTGCCGCGTCGCTGTCCCACCAGGTACAGCTGGAACTTATGGCCGGGGATACTAGAGTCCCGGACTTTTATATGGTCATAGCCAAATCGCACTTGGCAACGGTGACGAAGGACCTATATGGCTTCACTAGGGCTCGCAGAGCCTGTCGTGAATTCGTGTTCGCCAACGCGACGGTGAAACACGAACCCCGGAGGCTGATTTCCTCCAATATCTGGGGTAAGTATCTCTTTCCTTCCTCTCTGGTGAAAGAGATTGTAGACAAGGCCGCCACGGAGAATAGGAACCTTCTCCACAAGTGGGGAATGTCAAGGAAGAGGAAATCCTCTCAGGACGATGGCTCTCAGCCTAAGAGGAAACCTCAGAAGCCGAAACCCCAGCAACGTCAAAAGAGACGGCAGTTTCCGGGTACTGCTACTCCCCAAGTGGCCACTCAGCCACAGCCGACCTTTCAGTTGGTCCCCCAACCAGTGGTATCGCAGTCATCGGTCTTTACCCCTGCATATGAGCAACACGCTACTACCTTTCGTCCCAGAGGTAGGAGCTCAAGCAGAGGTTCCGGCAGAGATTCGTCTCGCCGTCCCTCCAGAGGCAGAGGAGGAAGGGGAGCTAGCGGCCGAGGTGGCAAACCCTCGGGACACCAGAAGCAATGAAGTGCTTCTGGTGGGAGGAAGACTCCCCCAATTCCAGGATCGTTGGACCTTCGATCCCTGGGCTCACAGCATCGTCAAGAAGGGAATAGGCTGGAGCTGGACTCTACCACCCCCAGCCTTCCAGCAATTCTTCCAACAGTCAACCCCCCTCCTGGAAGAATATGTCCTAGAACTCTTGAACAAGAAGGTGATCAGGAGGGTAAAGTCAGCCAGGTTCCAAGGGAGACTATTTTGCGGTCCCAAGAAGGACTCCGACAAACTCAGTCATTCTAGACTTATCCCCTCTTAACAAGTTCATTGCGAACAACAAGTTCAAGATGCTGACTCTGCAACAAATAAGGACCCTTCTGCCTCAAGGGGCCTACACGGTCTCCATAGACCTGGCGGACGCCTACTGGCACGTTCCGATGAATCATTACGCTTCCTCCTACCTAGGATTTTGACTCCAAAGGAAAAGTTACGCCTTCAAGGCCATGCCCTTCGGGCTCAACGTGGCCCCACGGATCTTCACCAAGCTGGCAGACGCCATCGTCCAACAACTCCGTCTTCAGGGCGTCCAAGTGATGGCCTACCTAGACGACTGGCTTGTCTGGGCGACATCGCCCGAAGATTGTGTAAGAGCCTGCAACAAAGTCACCCAGTTCCTAGAGCATCTGGGATTCAAGATAAACACCGAGAAATCTCGCCTCTCTCCAGCTCAGAAGTTCCAATGGTTGGGAATCCATTGGGATCTTCAGTCACACCGCCTTTCCATTCCACAGAAGAAAAGGAAGGAAATAGCAGGGTCTGTCAGAAGACTTCTAAAATCCAAACGGATCTCAAGACGACAGCAGGAACAAGTTCTCGGCTCTCTACAGTTCGCTTCTGTGACAAACCTAGTGCTTCGCGCACAGCTAAAGGATGCTGCGGGAGTCTGGAGACGTTTCGCATACATCGCTCGAAGAGACCTCAAGAGACGGCTTCCAAACAGACTTCGCTCACTTTTAAAGCCGTGGTCGAAAGCAAAGGCCCTGAAAAGGTCCATTCCTCTTCAACACCCGCCTCCATCGATCAACATCCACACGGACGCTTCACTGGAGGGTTGGGGAGGTCACTCCCACCAACGACAGGTACAAGGAACATGGTGTCCCCTATTCAAGACGTTTCACATCAACATCTCGGAGGCCATGGCGGTTCTTCTCACCCTGAAGAAACTCTCCCCGCCTCCTTCGATCCACATTCGTCTGACTCTGGACAACTCGGTGGTAGTCAGATGTCTCAATCGTCAGGGCTCGAGATCGCCCCAGATAAATCAGGTACTTCTTCCGATCTTTCGTTTGGCAGAAAAGAAGAAATGGCACCTGTCTGCAGATCACCTACAAGGATTCCGCAACGTGACGGCGGACGCTCTATCAAGGACAAGCCCAATAGAGTCGGAATGGTCTCTAGAAGCAAGGTCATTCTCTTTCATCTCTCACCAAGTCCCGGAACTTCAGATCGATCTCTTCGCGACGAGCAACAACAATCAACTTCCTCGATATGTGGCCCCGTACGAGGACCCCAAGGCAGAAGCTGTGGACGCCATGTCACTGGATTGGAACAGATGGTCCAGGATATACCTGTTCCCCCCTCCCAACCTTCTGCTGAAAGTCCTCTCCAAACTGAGAATCTTCAAAGGGACAGCGGCCCTAGTGGCTCCCAAGTGGCCCCGGAGCAATTGGTACCCTCTGGTCCTGGAGCTGCAGCCCACGCTGATTCCCCTACCGGGCCCAGTTATCTCCCAACAAGTACAGAAGTCGACTGTCTTCGCTTCATCACTGAAAGTCAGGGACCTTCATCTCATGATTTTCTCTCCTTAGCTGCAAAGAAAAGGTTTGGAATCTCGAAGAAAAGTCTAGACTTCCTCGAGGAATACAAGACTGAATCTACACGACGGCAATACGAATCTTCCTGGAGAAAGTGGGTCTCGTTCGTCAAGGCAAAAAATCCTACGGAAATCACCATTGATTTTTGTATGTCCTCCTTCATTCACCTTCATGGACAAGGCTTAGCAGCCAACACAATTTCCACCTGCAAATCGTCTTTGACTAGACCACTCCTGTACGCCTTCCAGATTGATCTGTCCAGCGATATCTTGAATAAACTACCAAAGGCATGCGCTAGACTACGCACAGCACCTCCGCCAAAACCTATCTCCTGGTCCCTGGACAAGGTGCTCCATTTTGCCTCTAACCTGGACAACGATTCGTGCCCTCTAAAAGACTTAACTCAAAAAGTTATCTTCCTTTTTGCTCTCGCCTCGGGAGCCCGAGTCAGTGAAATAGTGGCATTATCAAGAGAAGAGGGTCATATCCTATTCGCAGATACAGGAGAACTTACCCTCTTCCCCGATCCGACGTTTCTCGCTAAGAATGAACTACCCACCAAGAGATGGGGCCCTTGGAGAATCTGCCCCCTGAAGGAAGATGTCTCTCTATGCCCAGTGGAGAGTCTTAAGGTCTATCTTCGAAGAACTTCAGACTTCGGTGGAGGACAACTCTTCAAAGGAGAAACATCGGGTAGTGACTTGTCACTGAAACAACTAAGAGCGAAAATCACCTACTTCATTCGCAGAGCGGATCCTGACAGTATACCCGCAGGTCATGATCCTAGAAAAGTCGCGTCTTCTCTGAACTTCTTCCAGAGCATGGATTTCTAAAGCCTCAAGAGCTTCAAAGGATGGAAAATCGTCGCGTGTTTTCTTCAAGCACTACGCGAAGCAAGTGCACGAAGTTAAACATTTTGTGGTAGCCGCAGGTAGTGTTATGAAACCTGCCGTTTAACTCTGCATAGAACAGTGAGTTACTTGGGACTTTAACTCTACGGGAGCCTGTGTTGACCCTTTTGTGATACATAGTGATTTCATGGACACTTAGTGTTTCTAATAGACTGTTCTTACCAAGGTGAAATGTCATAGACTTTACATGAGTGCCACATGCTCTAGGGCATGATGTGTTTTCTTTGAAAAAGACTGACGTTCCTCTGGAACTTGTGTTTCTAAAAGCGAAATTTCTTTTCAGATTCAAGATTGAAATCTTTATTTTCTATGTATATTATTCTTTATTATTGTAAATAAACTTTACATTTATTATTGCAATTGTTTTCACAATAATCTGCAATCTTTGAAATAAAATGTCTATTTTATTACATGTGCGTCTCTCTCCGCTCCTATTATTTATTATGAAATATACGATTGTCATAGTTTCATTTACCCCTTTCCTTCTGAAAGAGAAGAATAATATATATATACCTGTATTATATACTCACTCATGCTTTGATAATATTCCTACCTGAATATTAACCTTCGTCATGCCTTCGAGACCAGATTGATCTCTCCTCCAGGGAGTGTAGTAAATGTTAATCACTTACCTATGCTTGATAATATTCCTACCAGAATATTAACCTTATGTCTTGTCTCCGAGTCCTGCACGAACTCTCCGCTGGGTGAGTAGCTCTTCAATGATCGGTTCGAGATATTAGTATGGTCCACCAGGACTTCTCTGCCAGGGGGGCAGGAAGCTGTTTCTTCACGGAACCTCTAGTAAGGACATGTTACATACCTCTATTCGAACCCCTTGGCACTTGCATAAAAAAAGGGGAAAATTTCCACGATACATTAATGTTCTGGTACACTTCCATCAGGACGTCATGGCTTGAGACCAAAAAACGGATGGGTGAGATAGCCATGACGTCCTGATGGACCCTCCCGTCTATTCTAGTCCAGCCTTTCAGGCCCCGCCCTGTCCTGCTGTATCATGGAGATTAGCAAGAAGCTGGCCTCAGGATGAGGACGGACGTGACGTCATTTAGCAATGGCGCCCGTTTGTTTACGTCTCGAGTATCAAAAGCAGCCACGGATGAGCATAACTGTGGAACGGCTCCCCAGTTATTCTCCACCTTTCCATATCGAAGTGTTAACTCTATATGGGGTGCAGATAGCTATGTGGCGTGTTAATACATGCGTCCCCTGTTGATATACGATATCCTAGAGGGAAACCTTTAGGGTACTCGCACCAGAAGTTAGAATTCTGTGATAACCTTTAGTTTAATTCTCTGGGAATATCCACTGTAGTTAAATATACCCTAGGAAGCTACTGAAGGAACCTTCCATCAGGACATCATGGCTATCTCACCCAAAAATAGATTTTTCGCTTCGCTCAAAATCCGTTTTATGACACACTCTCATATAGCAACACAGTAGCTTACTTCTAGTTAAAAGGCAAATTATATGAATACAGAGCAGTATCACAGACTACTACACACTGATAACAGGCAATAATCCACATTCACAATGTTTTGCGATACAGTGGATTCCAGGGGCGGATGTACTCACTCTTTTCTATATACATACAGTAGTGTGAAAGTTAAGGCCGATTCACACGACCCGTTTTCTTTCCGACAGGCTCACCGTCGGTTAAGCGGCGTCTAGGTTTCTTACGTGTATTCAAATGCAACTGTTCACACGACCCGTCAGGCAGACGGCGGCCCTCGGACGTCGCCCTTCCGAGGCGGCTCGGCTTTCTTCCCAAGAAACCCCGACCGGTTTGACAGACTTTAGCCACCCGTCCCAACCAACGGGTGGATGATGTTTTGTGTGAACGAGGACCTGTATTGTACCCGTTCGTTTCGTGTCCTATAACCCCGACTTTTCCTCATAGCATAGAGTCATAGAAATTAGTTAGTTTGTTGTTGACACCATGTATTAGAGGTTAATTGAACTTTTTCAAGGGTATTGAGGAGATGTTTGACATGGCAAACAAGATGTATAGAAATAATTTACATAAATAAAATATATGAAAAATGACTGGAGAGGCATTAAATAAAACAGGTAATTTATCGCAATTTTGATATTCTTGGCATAGTGCATAAAGCATTATGAAGTTGCATAACTTATTTTATCAACACAGTTATCAACCAACATCTTAAAGTGTCAAAATTATCGTAATTTACACGGTCCTCACGTGACAGAGTCTAAGTAAACAATGAAAACCGCGCGCTGGTAAACGGATACGGAACGCCTCGTGTGAATGTACAACATTTCGACGGCGGTTAGCCACCACCCAGCCTGTCGGAAAGAAAACGGGTCGTGTGAATCGGCCTTTAAACTTCCCTTACACTCCCTACTGAGTGTAGGGGCTGCTGTCAATACCTGGAAAGGAATAATAACAGATTAAGACATTTTTGGAAATAGGGGCTTGAGGGATACAATAAAATCAAATAATGCGTTTCATACAATATAAACCATTAAAGTTTTCTTAGACACTAAACCTTTTATATTGCATTCCCCCCCATTAGCCCTCAAGCCCATCCAAAAAATGCCTCGTAACTGACAGCAACACCCCACACAAACTCTGTACGTTCAAGTGAAAAAAAACGGATTTTGAGCGAAGCGAAAAATCTATTTTTGGGTGAGATGGCCATGTCGTCCTGATGGAAGGTTCCTTCAGTAGCTTCCTTTGGGTATATATGACTACCATAAATATTCCCAGAGAATTAAACTAAAGGTTTCACAGAATTTTATCTTCTGGTGCGAGTACCCTAAAGGTTTCCCTCTAGGATATCGTATATCAACAGGGGACGCATGCATTAACACGCCACATGGCTATCTGCACCCCACATAGCGTTTACGCTTCGAGGGGGAAAGGTGGCGAGGTAACTGAGGAGCCGTTCCAAAGTTACCCTTCCTTCATTACTGTTACGGTACTCGCAACGTAAACAAACCGTCCGCCATACTGTGTGACGTCACGTCCGTCCTCATTCCGAAGTCCAGCTTCCAACCAGCCTCCGCGATACAGTATAGCAGGGAGGGGCCTGGCAGGCTTGAACTGGAACAGTTGGGCGGGTCCATCGGGACGACATGGCCATCTCACCCAAAATTAGATTTTTCGCTTCGCTCAAAATCCGTTTTTTGGGCTCAAGCCATGTCGTCCTGATGGAAGTGTACTAGAGAATTAATGTATCGTGAATTTTTTTCTATTTCAAGGGCCTTCTACTCCGACTAACATTCCTGCGGTCTGGTGACCGAAGAGACCGTGACATCTCCGTTAAATGTCACTACCAGTGGCATTACAATGAACTGGCTTCCCGCCCTCCTGGCAGGGAAGTCCTAATTGGACAAGAGGAACATCTCGAAGTAACTTGACGAAGATAGACTCACCTGGATGAAGAGATCGTGCCGGTCTCGAAGACAGATCAGAAGGGTAAATATTTGTGTAGGAACAAATTTTATACCATTAGGTGAGTGTATATTAGGTAGTAGGTATATTAACTATAATAAACCCTGGAAATAGGATCAATAAAACAATAACAGCAATTTATTTTCATATGAAAGATAGGAGCGAAATCAGACGCATATGGTAAATAAAATAAATATTTTATTTGAATATTGCACGGAAATATGGAAAATTATGTACAATAATAATATTGGATAATAGACATAGATTTTCAGTAAGACGGTGATGTAGAATCTGAAAGGGAAATATTTTGCCTTTAAGCACAAGTTCCCTGAGGAACGCCAGTCTTTTAAAATCTTTATACACTTCATGTCCAAGAACATGTGGCACACGTGTAAGAATCTATGTCACTTCACCTTGAGGAAGAACAGTCTATTAGTGACACTAAGTGTCCCTTGAAATCACTATGTATCGCACTAGGGTCAACACAGGCACCCGTTTGAGTTAAAGTCCCGAAAAAACTCACTGTTCTACGCAGCACTAAACAGCCGGTTTCATCACACTACCTGCTGTCACCACGAATCTCTTAACTTCGTGCACCTGCTTTGAATATTGTTTGAAGAAAATTCTAGGTGACCTCCAGCTTGTGAAGGATTGGAGGCTTTCAAAATCCATTCCTTGGAAAAAGTTCAGGGAAGAGGCAACTTTCCTAGGATCATGACCTGTGGGTGTACTGTCAGGATCCGCTCTGCGAATAAAGTAGGTGATTTTCGCTCTTAGTTGTTTTAGTGACAGGTCACTACCCGAAGTTTCTCCTTTAAAGAGTTGTCCTCCGCCAAAGTCTGAAGTTCTTTGAAGATAGACCTTAAGACTCTCCACTGGGCATGGAGAGACATCTTCCTTCAGGGGGCAGATTCTCCAGGGGCCCCATCTTTTGGTGGGAAGTTCATTTTTAGCGAGAAACGTGGGGTCAGGGAAGAGGGTAAGTTCCCCCGTGTCGGTGAACTGTATCTGGCCCTCTTCTCTTGATAATGCCACTATTTCACTGACTCGGGCTCCCGAGGCGAGAGCAAAAAGGAAGATCACTTTTTGAGTCAAGTCTTTCAGAGGGCAAAATTCGTTGTCCAAGCTAGAGGCAAAATGGAGCACCTTATCCAGGGACCAGGTGATGGGTCTCGGTGGAGGTGCTGGACGGAGTCTAGCACACGCCTTCGGGAGTTTATTGAAGATTTCGCTGGATAAATCTATTTGAAAGGCGTACAGAAGTGGTCTAGTCAAGGCCATTTTGCAGGTGGAAATCGTATTGGCTGCTAAGCCTTGTCCATGAAGGTGAATAAAGAAGGACATGCAAAAATCTATGGAGATTTCCGTAGGGTTTTTTGCCTTGACGAAGGATACCCACTTCTTCCAGGATGATTCATATTGCTTTCTGATAGACTTTGTTTTGTATTCCTCTAGGAAGTCCAAACTTTTCTTCGAGATCCCAAACCTTTTCTTCACGGCTAGGGAGAGAAAATCATGAGATGAAGGTCCTTGACTTTCTTTGATGAAGCGAAGACAGTCGACTTCTGCACCTGTTGGGAGAGAACTGGGCCCGGCAGGGGGATCAGCTTGGGCTGTAGCTCCAGGACTAGGGGGAACCAGTTGCTCCGGGGCCACTTGGGAGCCACTAGGGCTGCTGTCCCTTTGAAGGTTCTTAGTTTGGAGAAGACTTTCAGCAGAAGGCTGGGTGGAGGGAACAGGTAAATCTTGGACCATCTGTTCCAGTCCAGCGACATAGCATCCACTGCTCCCGCTTTGGGGTCCTCGTAAGGGGCCACATATCGAGGAAGTTGCTTGTTGTCGCTCGTCGCGAAGAGGTCGATCTGTAGTTCCGGGACTTGACGAGAGATGAAGGAGAATGATCTTGCGTCTAGGGACCATTCCGACTCTATGGGGCTTGTCCTTGATAGAGCGTCCGCCGTCACGTTGCGGAATCCTTGTAGGTGAACTGCAGACAGGTGCCACTTCTTCATGTCCGCCAGGCGGAAGATAGGTAATAGCACCTGATTTATGTGGGGCAATCTCGAGCCCTGACGGTTGAGACATCTGACTACTACTGAGCTGTCCAGAGTTAGACGGATGTGTATCGAAGGACGCGGGGATAATTTCTTCAGGGTGAGAAGAACCGCCATGGCCTCCAAGATGTTGATGTGAAACATCTTGAATAGGGGAGACCATGTTCCTTGAACTTGCCGTTGATGGGAGTGACACCCCCAACCCTCCAGAGAAGAATCCGTATGGATGTTGAGCGATGGAGGCGGAGGTTGGAGAGGGATGGATCTTTTCAAGGTCCTTGCTTCTGACCATGGGCTTAGAAGGGAGCGAAACTTGTTCGGTAGGGGTCTCTTGAGATCTCTTCGAGCGACGGATGCGTTTCGTCTCCAGACTCCTGAGGCATCCTTTAGCTGTGCTCGTAGCACTGGGTTTGTCACTGAGGCGAACTGTAGGGAGCCGAGAACTTGCTCCTGCTGTCGTCTTGAGATCCGTTTGGATTTGAGAAGTCTTCTGACAGACCCTGCTATTTCTTTCCTTTTCTTCTGTGGAATGTAAAGGCGGTGTGACTGAAGATCCCAATAGATTCCTAGCCATTGGAACTTCTGAGCTGGAGCGAGGCGAGACTTCTTGGTGTTTATTTTGAAACCCAGATGTTCCAGGAACTGGGTTACTTTGCTGCAAGCTCTCAAACATTCTTCTGGCGATGTCGGCCAGACCAGCCGGTCGTCGAGGTAGGCCATCACTTGGACACCCTAAAGGCGTAGCTGGTGGACGATTGTGTCTGATAGCTTGGTGAAGATTCTCGGAGCCACGTTGAGCCCGAAGGGCATGGCTCTGAAGGCGTAGCTACTTCGTTGGAGCCGGAATCCTAGGTAGGAGGAAGCGTGGTGGTTCATTGGGATGTGCCAGTAGGCATCCGCCAGGTCTATTTAGACCGTGTAGGCCTTGTGAGGCAGTAGGGCTCTTATTTGTTGAAGAGTCAGCATCTTGAATTTGTTGTTCGCAATGAACTTGTTGAGGGGGGACAAGTCGAGAATGACTCTGAGTTTGTCTGAGTCTTCCCTGGAACCTGGTGGACTTTACCCTCTTGATCACCTTCTTGTTAGAGTTCTAGGACATATTCTTCCAAGAGGGGGGTTGATGGCTGGAAGAATTGGTGGAAGGTTGGAAGTGGTTGTGTCCAGCTCCAACCCAGTCCCCTCTTGATGATGCTGTGTGCCCAAGGATCGAAGGTCCAGCGATCCTGAAAGTGGCGGAGTCTTCCTCCCACCGGAAGCACTTCATTGCTTCTGGTTTCCCGAGGGTTTGCCACCTCGGCCGCTAGCTCCCCTTCCTCCTCTGCCCCTGAAGGAACAGCGAGAGGTGTCTCCGCTGGAGCCTCTACCTCTGTGATGAAAGGTAGTGGACTGTCATTCGTAGGCAGGGGTGAAGACCGGTGATTGCTAGACCATCGGTTGGGGGACCAACTGAAAGGTCTGTTGCGACTGCGCGACCACTTGGGGAGTAGCGGGAGCTGGAAACTGGCGTCTTTGTTGACGCTCCTGGGGTCTAGGTTTGGAGGATTTCCTCTTAGGCTGAGGGCCTTCTTCCTGAGAGGATTTCCTCTTGCGAGACATCCCACATTTATTGAGAAGGTTCTGGTTCTCAGAAGCGGCTTTGTCCACGATCTCTTTCACCAGAGCAGATGGGAAGAGATGCTTGCCCCAGATGTTGGAGGAGATTAGCTTCCTGGGTTCGTGTTTTACTGCCGCGTTGGCAAACACGAATTCTCTGCAGGCTCTCCGGGCCCTGATGAAGCTGTACAAGTCCTTCATCACAGTCACTAGGTGGGTCTTCGCTTGAACCATATACAGATCTGGGACTCTAATGTCCCCGGCCATGACCTCAAGCTGAATTTGATGAGACAGGGAGGCAGCTAGTCTCTCCTTGGTCTCCTGCTCCCGACGGAGAAGGTGGTCGTTCAGCTTCGGAAGATCTTCGTTGAACTGACGTCCAGCCACGTCAGGGTTCAGTTTCCCGACCGTGAAAGTAAACTGGATGCCTTTCCAGAATCTGTCGTCAGGGGGAAGGGCGAGGGAGAGAGACCAGGGTAGGGCAGGGCTTTCCTTCCTTCACCGCTTTCATGACCGCATGGAAGGCCTTTTCTACGAAGGGAAAGGTCGTAGAAGGGGAGCAAGAAAGGACGGGTGCTTCTTACTCAATGCCGGCATTTTAGAGTTGGTAAAATCGCGACTCTTAAGGCACTCTGCCAGTATGGCTTGGGCTTTTGAGTGATCAAACACGATCACCTCTTTGGGTTCAGTCTCCTCCTTGGAGGCCGGTTCGGACCTGAGTCGGACGTAACAGTCCGGGTAAGCCTCAAAGTTAGGGAAGAATTCCACTTCTTCCAAAAGGATGGACCTTAACTTGTCGTTGATAAAGATTTTCCTGTTGTAATTGGCATATGCTCGGCGTACCTCCAGGGGTTAGACTCCGAGCAGGAGGGAAGGTCCTTAACCGAGATCTTCTTCGGTTGCTTCCATCCCGTCAAACGACTTGTGAGCTCCGCTGAATGCTTATTGAGCTTGTCGTCCATCAGTGCCACCAATACCCGGATGGCATCTTCGGGGGCGGGTAGCAGGGGCTGCGAGTCGGCGGAGGTGGAGGGGACTGGCTCCTCGACCACTACAGGGGCTGCCAGAGGTGGTGGGGCGAACTCGCCCTCCGAATCAGTGTACTCCACCTGATCCTCTTCTTCCTCCGGATCCTCACCCATGAGGGTCCTCTCGGTGTTGTCGGACACGTCCGACATCTTCTCCACCTCGTCCAGACTACACTTGCTAAGTGTGGTCTCGATGTCGGGCTCAACAGTCAGTTGAACCAAGGGGATCTGATCCTGGGGAACTACAGAATCTGCTGACGCTTTTGGGAAAAACATGGCCCTCATCTTTTCATTGGGGAGATACGGCCCGGTGGCGTTCTTCCGGAAACCGCGCACCCACTTGCGCAGTGTCTCTCGAGCATTGTCCCTGGCCTCCGCGGACGGAGGGTTGTCGAACGCCTCATCAAGGAGGCCTTTGCAGATTGAGCAGGACTGTGGATCCCAATATTTAAGGTTGCCCTTTTTCGCTGTACAGGGGGCGTGGGTCCGTGCCTTATGCCCGTAGAAGTCCGGGCGGCGAACTCCGCAGAAGGAGCTCTCACACTTCAGGTTCTCCTCATGTAAAAGAAAGAGAACATGAGTACATGGAAAACAGAGTTATGGCTTACATTACTCTTAAAATTAAGATTCACTAATCTGTAGCATTGTGTTTTATGTGAGCTCAGGATAGGTGAGCTAGAAGGGAAGAAGAAAGACACATACTTGTGAGTCCCGTCCAGCCAGTTACCGTGACCTTTTCTGCCGACAATTCCTTAGGACCTGAGGTTCTAGGGGAGGGAATGGTATCCCTATGGGGGAGCCAAACTTAGGCTTCCTTATAAAGGAATTGTCTACAGAGTGGAGAGGGTCTGAAATTGTTTAGAACCTAGAGAAAAGAGGGGGAAAATAGGGTAATACCCCCTTATATTTGGGTAGGTCCTGGCAAGAGACTGCACTGAGAAGCACAGAGTATGCTGGAAACATTGTACTGTACAACCGTACACCCCAGCCACTGTCTTTAAGGTATGAAATACCAAAGAAGATCAGTCTGGCTATACGGCTGTATAGGTCGACTGTCGGCACGGGGCTGGCAGCCGGGGGGAGGGGTGCTTGTCCATGGAAGCCGCAGGAGCGTCGCTGGCAAGCCAGCGGCAAGCCGGAGGCCGGTCCGGCGGGGTGAATCCATCTAAGGCTACACACTGAGCAGCAGAGAGGTAGGAGACGCCTATAAGGGCGACCGCCGGTATGGCGGCAGGTCGCCGGCAGGGCAGTGGCCTCCGGCAGCAGGCAGGCTGTCGGCGTTGGTGAACCTAGCTGGGTACATAAGATGGAAGGTTGTCTGAGATGTCGGCGGCATGGGGCGGCGGCCTCCGGCAGCCGGCAGGTTGTCGCCTTAGGTAATCCTCAAAAAGGAACATCTTATGAAGTAGGAAGGTCACCTGGGGTGCCGGCAGGCGGAGGTGCCAGTGGACCGGCACCATGATAGAAGAGAGAAAGATAAGGAGGGAGTGAGGAAGGGTAATGTCCGATACCCGACCGGTTTCCCTCCGGAAGGAGTGCTCTCATGATAGGAGGGGATATGCCTATCACCCGGCGGCAGGGAGCCGGCAGACGGCTGGATGCCTATGGTAATCCAAGGGAGGATCAGAGGACACTCAAAAAAGGGGGGAGAGGGTGATCTTCCGCCGGCAGGCCGGCTACCAACACTACCCTATAGTTCGACTATGAGGGGGAAGTGTAGCAGAGCGGCCAGCCAAGCAGGAGAGCACAGCTTAACCTACAACTCTACCCAAGGGAGGAATTGTAGGACAGCGGACAGGGGTGTGAAGGCAAGCCGACACAAAGGGATAGAGTGAGGGTAGGGGTCTGAGGGAGCAGAAGGGGTTGCAACCCTAAAGCTCCCAAGGAGTGGTGGAATCTGTTAGATGCTATACTACCCAGGTAGGAGAGAAACGCTCTCCAACCCTAGGGTAGGCTAGCTCAGAGTAGGAACAGCACTGGTGTACTGTCCTAAACTATAATAAAACAGAATCCCCCAAAGCCTAACCTAAACCAGGAGAGCTTCTCCTAGATTAGGGAGGGCTGGGAAGACGTATTGCTAGGTCACAGGAGCAAGGGACGTGTCCCAACCAAGAGCAGTCTAGGGGGAAGGGCAGGGCCCTTCCACCTTCAGTCTCAGTCAATACCCAAAGGGAAATGCATTCCCTAAGGGTGGACTGGGATGAACAATAGGTACTCTGGGGTTCTGTCCGAGGTCCCCCCATATACTATGGTAGGGAAGAGGGAAGAACGATCTAGCGTAACCTACCCGAAAATTATTCCGGGTAAGGGGCTAAGATGTAGCAAGGCTACCCAGAGGGAGGTTACCCGAAGGTAACGGGAGATAAGGAAGCATACAAGGGCCCCAACGTTAGGTTAGGGGATGTGACATGGATGGACCAGGCACGGTCCCTGTATGGTCCCTAGAAGGCGAAAGATATGTGCAACACTGAATCTTGTATATGTTTAAAAATGCCTATATCTTCATTAACATTAACACTAGGAACACTTATTACATCATGCAGAAGTAAACATGAACACTAGGCTGCAGCCTAATTCCTATTAATGAAGACTAAATAACTAATGATATTTAATTAGTTATAAGGCCGGGAAGGCTGTTCTGGCTAACTAAATAAAGCATGCGAGGCGAACAGCAGCGTCATAAAATGGCGCCTCCAGGCAAGGCACAGCTCTGCCACAAAACACAAGATTTTAGCGTAAAAAATCGCTACTTTACGGCCAGAGCTTATTTAAACAATACAAGAACCTGGTACTCAACTTTCCAGAAGAAGGCGAGGCAGAAGGTTGAGACATGGCGAAGGATGCACAAGATAAAAGATGATCACTGGGAACAAACAAACGATGTTGGGAGCTACCAGACAAGGAATAAGGACGGACGTGACGTCACACAGTATGGCGGACGGTTTGTTTACGTTGCGAGTACCATAACAGTAACGAAGGAAAGGTAACTTTAGAACGGCTCCTCAGTTATCTCGCCACCTTTCCCCCTCGAAGCGTAAACGCTAGGTGGGGTGCAGATAGCCATGTGGCGTGTTAATGCATGCGTCCCCTGTTGGTATACGATATCCTAGAGGGAAACCTTTAGGGTACTCGCACCAGAAGTTAGAATTCTGTGAAACCTTTAGTTTAATTCTCTGGGAATATTTATGGTAGTCATATATACCCAAAGGAAGCTACTGAAGGAACCTTCCATCAGGACGACATGGCTTTAGCCCAAAAAAAATTTTTCTTTGCAAAAAAATAAATTCAGTAAACAGGTAAGATAATCAGCTAAAGATTTTTTTAATTCATCATCCATCCCTTCAGATACATATCAAATTATATCAATTTACATTAGGTACAATACATTTTTTTCACACTCATGATTTAACAAAAAGCAATAGGAATAGACAACCTTTTAAACACAATGGAGATCCAGTACTTACAAAAAAAAAAAAAATAGATTATCGTCTATTCCTCCCAACAATGCTTCAATGACGTACATTATAAAAAATTTCATTATATTTACAAAAAACATTCAAGTATTACAGTAATAGATTCAGGATCTGTCAAGAAAAAAAATTACATCCATTGCAGTCCAAAATCAATTTAAAAATACAAAACTTGTTGATTTTGGACTACAAGTATTACAGGATAATAACAATTTATTGAATTTATTATAACTCACGGTCAAGGTCAATTTACAGTACAACAATAAATGCGACAGTTACAGAAACCGTGACTAAATGAAGATTTCCTCACACGTGTCCCATTCTCAGCCTTTTATCTACCCCAATGTGGGAATTAAAATATAACTAATAAGAACAAAAAAGGGTAATTATTATCAAAACTTCCTTTAAAAACTGTACAAAGATTAATTCAGTGGGAGATTTATAGTTCTTCTGAGTCTCAAAATTCTGTCTCGGAACATGCGCCGGGATTCAGCAATATGCTGGCGAGCCATATTAATTTCTCGCAGCACCGGAGACAGGCTAAGCTGGTGATTCTTCAGGTACAAGCTGGGTGTCTTTAATCGATTGATAACCTCGCATAACAGGTGGAATCTGCGGGTGATCGACATTTTTTGAGGTAAACCAAAGACAGAATCCGTAGACTCAGAAAAGGACAATAAAAATCCCGAAAAATAAGGCGAAGACTCGGGGCAAAGTTGTGTTTCGCGCAACCCAAACAGTGTTGTAGCGTTCAGGTTAGATACACCTGACTGTGCCACTTCAGCTTTGAGCTCTGACCGGTGTTTTAATCTACCATCAGAATGTAGGAAAGGGTTTGAATTCTGAGGTGACTCAGGAATGGAGGATGGTTCCCTCTCTATAATATTTGTCTGGTCAGTGAGACGAGTTCTCCACTCCAGGACTTGAGGCTGAACTAAAGGTAGGTCAAAAACAGGACCTTTTGACCTAGTCCATAGGGGACTAAATCCACTAGAGGTGGGATCTTCAGGCGACAGTCGGTCGTCAAAATCGGGTGGCACAAAGCCGAGAAAGTCATAACCAGGATGAATAGACTGCCAATTCAGGAACAGGGCTTTCTAAAGTAGCAGGCCTTGACCAATCTGGACTGGTACTCTTAGAACCGACAGAAAGTAGTTCCAATAACGGAATACTGGAAACTTCCCAGAATTCCCAACTCCTCGGTGTGGAAATTCTTTCCATTATTATACCCTTAAATATTCATTGCTGCTAACATGTCCATCATTTCCCTGTAATGCTTTACCTTTCATCACCTCATTCCTCTGTAGATGATTTTCTCTCATTTCGTGAGCTCACAGTACATTGCTTGACGATGCAACCGACCGTCGACAATTTAAAAAAAAACAGCACTTGGTTGTGTTCTGTTCCAAATGCTCTTGAAGCTTTGTATGTTTAACCACAATTGGTTTGTATTTAAGTAACTATTTAATTTATGTAACTCATTGATCTTAGCTTATTGCTATTTACATCTCAGTACCTATTTATAAGTCTGTTTAGCTAGGATTGTTTTCTGTGTTATTGAACATCACTAAACGCCACTTAATTTTTTTGTATGTATATTAATTTTTATAAACCAGACAGTAGGATTTCTTTATAATTACTTTCCCCTGGAGTTTCAAGAATGATCCTTGTATTTATAAAACGCACCCTTCACCGAACCACGTACTCATGAAAATTTGAAGAAGAAGAACTCGACCTGTTTGAACCAGCTCAGTGCCGGGAGGCAGAAGCGTGTGAGTGCCCCACTTAAAAATCAGGAAGCGTGAAAGGCGGACGTAGGCATAGCCTCTTCACCTGAGACGTCGTTGTAACATAGGCGTCGGTTCGACTACCTGTTGGTCAACCATTTACTAACCAACAGTATGCCTTACTTTGTGTCATTTTACAGAAGATAGGCCTAAGAAGGAAAAACACATCAGTGCAGAACTGAAGATGCACCGTGTTGTTAACAGTTTACAAGATGCTTCCACTCCAACGTTTACAATCAACCCTCAAGAGCGTGAGTACAAATTAACGGTGCTCAACCTTGGCCAAGGAACTGTCCCCCCTTTTTTTCTAGCCTTTATTTGACGATGTGCACATTTAGCAAGGAAGTCATGTTCAAACTGTCTGGTTTAATCATTCGTGACGTTTCCATTAACATAATTTGTGTTCACGTTCCCCTCTATCAAGTTTGAAATTTTATTGCCCGAGAGGAATGTGTTCAAAGTAGTGAGTAGAAATTTTGGTATTATTTCAGTCACCATTTTAACTTTCATTGGTTGATCAGTCATTTGATTATTGATTTACGATTTAATTGATTTGACCATTTTCTTGGCATTTTTCATTTTTCATATGCCATGCAGTCTTTATTCAAATTTCAATTAGGTAGTTTTGCTGTTTTTTCCTGTGTCAGTTAGGTGAAAATTCCTGTTGTACTTTATGGAAATAAATGCCATTTTTAGGTTAAAATTATTAACTGTTTTTAACTTTACCTTTGCATTTTGAAAAGACCAAATAAAAATCTATTTTTGGGCTCAAGCCATGTCGTCCTGATGGAAGATTCCTTCAGTAGCTTCCTAGAATATATTTAATTATAGTGGATATTCCCAGAGAATTAAACTAAAGGTTATCACAGAATTCTAACTTCTGGTGCGAGTACCCTAAAGGTTTCCCTCTAGGATATCATATATCAACAGGGGACGCATGTATTAACACGCCACATAGCTATCTGCACCCCATATAGAGTTAACACTTCGATATGGGAATGGGCTGAGTAACTGAGGAGCCGTTCCAAAGTTACTCTCATCCGTGGCTACTTTTGGTACTCGAGACGTAAACAAACGGGCGCCATTGCTAAATGACGTTACGTCCGTCTTCATCCTTTCGCCTGTAGCTCATACGCTAAGTCGGATTTTTCCCAAGTGCCTCTTTTATCTGCTTACATCGCCGTTATGTCGCAGCCTTCAGCCTTGCCTTCTTCTGGAAAGTTGAGTACCAGGTCCTAGTATTGTTTAAATAAGCTCTGGCCGTAAAGTAACTTCTATGTTTCCTAAAATATTGTGTTTTGTGGCGGAGCTGTGCCGATACCGGACGCGCCATGACGGCGTCGCTGTTCACGTTGCATGCTTTATTTAGTTAGCCAGAACAGCCTTCTCTTAACTAATTAATATTATTAGTTATTTAGTCTTCATAGCTAGGAAATCATTATATCGTGTTTTAGCGCTCGTTAGACTACGGTCGTTGATCGACCCCATACTAGATCGCTAGCCTAGCCCCTAGGCTTGACAGCCTAGTGCTCACTTTCATGCATGATATATATCAGTGTTCCTAAGTTAAGTTATGAAGATTTTGGCATTATTAAACATACTAGTTACTGTGATGTAAGTGTTTTCGCCTTCGGGGACCATACAAGGGACTGAGTTGGTTTGTGTACTAACCCCCTCCTAACCTAATGTAGGAACCCTTGTATGCTTCCTTTTCCCTTACCTACGGGTAATTCCCTCTGGGTAGCCTTGCTTTTCCCTTATTCTATAATAGGGAGAATCTTGTCTTCACCCAGAGTATTTATCGCTTCTCAGTCTACCCTAAGGGAATGAACCCCCCTTAGGGTCGCGCCTGAGACATTAGGAAGGGCTCTGCCCTTCCCCAGTTGCACTTGGTTGGGTTACTCCTTCCTCCCTGCAACTAGCAATGTGTCTTTCCAGGCTTTCCTAGCCTAGGAGTTGGTCCTCTTAATCTAGGTTAAGCTCCGGGGGCAGACTCTGGCTTATTAAAGTTTAGGACAGTACATTAGTACTGTACCTGAGCTGGGCTACCTATCCTAGGTTAGGGAGTGTTCTCCCTTGCCTTGGTGGCCCCTCATACAGTCTACCCATTTAAGAAAGACCCCTACTTCTCCCTCCCCACTCTATCCCTTTGGTGTAGGCCTGCCTACACACCCCTGTCCTCGGTCCTACAACTCCTCTGGAGTGGTAGGGCTAACCTTGTTCTCCTGCTGAGCTGGCCGCTCTGGTACACATACCCTTCATAGCGTTCTATAAGGGTGGTTGCCGGCGGCGGTCCTGCCGGCGGAGGATTCCCCCTCTTTGAGTGCTCTCTATCCCTCCCTTGGGTTACCTCAGGCTCCCGGCCGTCTGCCGGCCCACTGCCGACGGATGTTAGGAGTACCTACTCCTATCATGAGTGCACTCTCTTCGGAGGGATGCCGGAGGGGTATAGGATATTACCCCTCCCATCCCTCCTTACCTTTCTCTCTCTCTATCATGGTGCTGGTCCATTGCCGCCTCTACTGCCGGCGATAACCGCCACTACCTCAGGTGACCTCTATTCATAAGAAACCTCCCCTCTACTACTTCAGCCTACCGCCTGCTTGAGGCTGCCGCCTTCCGTCGACATTCCGCCGACGTCCCACCCCTTATATTTACCTAGCAACAGCCGGCCGACTGCCGGAGACTGCCGCCCACCTGCCGGCATTGATTGCCGGCAGTCTAGGTATCCGCCCTTTATATATATATATATATATATATATATATATATATATATATATATATATATATATATATATATATATATATATATATATATATATATATATATATATATATATATATCTTATGAATTGAACTAAGGTTCACCATGCCGTCAGTCTCCGGCTGCCGGAGCCCACCGCCTCTGCCGGCAAACCGCCGCTGTGCCGGCGGTCGCCACTGTGGTATTGTCCATCTCAGTTGCTCAGTGTGTCCTCCTTGATGTTTTCCACCCTGCAGGACCGGCCTCCGGCGTGCCGTTGGTCTGCCGGCATCCCCTAATGAGGCGCTAAGGGACATGTACCCCTTCCTTGGCTGCCGGTAACATGCCGGCAGTCAATCTGATGCAGCCAGATAGCCTGGCCACCTCCATATAGGAATTGTTATACCAACTAATATAGTAGCTACAGTAGTATGTTTGATTGCACATTACAACATTTCCAGCATATTCTGTGCATCTCAGTGCAGTCGATTGCCGGAACCTACGTTTTACTAAGGGGTTTATCCTATTTTCCTCTCTCCCCAAAGGCTCTGAGTGGTCACAGATCCTTTTACACTCTGCGGACAATTCCTTTTTAGGAAGCCTAGCTTGGCTCATCCATACGGATTTTCCCTCATTTGGGACCCTCGGGTCCTAAGGAATTGTCTACGGATAAGGTTACGGTAACCGGCTGGGCGGGATTCACAAGTATGTGTCTATCTACTTCCCTTCCTGCTCATCAATCTTGAACATTAATATGCTATTATAGATTAAGTTATTCTTAAGTCTAGAATAATGTAAGTCATTCTTATGCCTTCCATGTACTCATGATCTCATTCTTTTACAGGAGGAGTATGTGAAGTGTGAAAGCAACTTCTGTGGAGTTAAGCGCCCGGACTTCTACGGGCACAAGGCCCCACGCCCCTTGCGCCGCCAAGAAAGGCGACCTTAAATTTTGGGATCCGCAGAACTGTTCGGTCTGCAAGAGGTAAGGGACACCGCTAGAGAGAAGCTGCGCAAATGGGTGCGAGGCTTCCAAAAGAACGCCTCTGGACCGTATCTTCCCAATGAAGATTTGAGGGCTTTGCTTTTTCCGAAAGCATCCAAGGACTCGGTAATCCCTCGAGAACAAATTCCCACCGTCCAAATAGTGGTCGAACCCGACATCGTCATGGCACAGTCCATGCGTGAGTGCCATCTTGATTCCAACAACGTGGAACGTATGTTGGAGGTGTCTGAAGAGACGGAGAAGAACCTCATGGGCGAAGAGCTCGACTATGAGGAAGATCAGGTGGAATACCCTGACTCGGAGAACGAGGTCGTTCCAGCTCCCCCAGCAACTCCAGTGCCATCCAAGGAACCTGTTCCTTCGACTTCTGCCACCCCGGACCCTCTTCCATCGGCCACTCAAGAGGTCTTCAGAATGCTTGAAGCCCTCATGGACAAGAAGCTGAGAGAGACCCAGGAACAATTCCGGACAACTCTCGTCGGCTTCAAACAACCGAAAAAGATTTCGGTTAAGGACCTCCCCACCTGCTCGGAAGCTAACCCTTGGAGATACGCCGAGCATATGCCAATCACTACTGGCAAAATCTTCATTAGTGAAAGGGTTGGCTCTATTCTTCTGGAAGAAGTGGAGTTCTTCCCGAACTTCGAGGCTTATCCGGACTGTTACGTCCGGCTCAGATCCGAACTAGCCTCAAAAGAAGAGACCGAACATAAGGAAGTGATAGTGTTCGATCTCGCAAAGGCCCAAGCTATGCTAGCTCAAGCAGTGAAGAGTTGGGGTTTCACAAACTCCAAGATGCCAGCGCTGAGCAAGAAGCATCCAACCTTTGTTGCTCCAGCTACTGCGACCTTCCCCTTCATTGAAAAGGCCTTCCAAGCGGTCATGAAGGCTGTGGAGGAAGGGAAGCCTTGCCCTGCACTGGAGGAGTGCAGACCCTTCTCCATCACTCTTCCCCCCGATGACAGGTACTGGAAAGACGTCCAGCTTACTTTCACGGTAGGGAAACTAGTACCTGATGTGGCTGGTCGTCAGTTCAACGAGGACCTCCCACGACTGAATGATCATCTCCTTCGTAGGGAACAGGATACTAAGGAGAGACTCGCCGCTTTGCTGTCACATCAGGTACAGCTAGAACTCATGGCCGGGGACACCAGAGTCCCGGACTTTTACATGGTCCTTGCTAAGTCACACCTGGCGACTGTGACCAAGGATCTGTACAGTTTCGCTAGGGCTCGCAGAGCCTGCAGGGAATTCGTATTCGCCAGTGCAACGGTGAAACACGAACCCCGGAGACTGATTTCTTCCAACATCTGGGGCAAACATCTCTTCCCGTCCGCCTTGGTGAAAGAGATAGTGGACAAAGCTGCCACGGAGAACCGGAACCTTCTCCACAAGTGGGGCATATCCCGAAAGAGGAAGTCCTCTCAGGACGATGGCCCTCAGCCTAAGAGGAAATCCTCAAAACCCAGACCTCAGCAACGTCAACCAAGACGTCAGTTTCCGGGTCCCACTACTCCCCAAGTGGCCACACAGCCACAACAGACCTTTCAACTGGTCCCCCAGCCGGTGGTGTCGCAGTCACCGGTCTTCACCCCTGCCTATGAGCAACATTCTACTACCTTTCGTCTCAGAGGTAGGGGCTCAGGCAGAGGCTCCGGCAGAGATTCTTCTCGCCGTCCCTCCAGAGGCAGAGGAGGAAGGGGAGCTAGCGGCCGAGGTGGCAAACCATCGGGACACCAGAAGCAATGAAGTGCTTCCGGTGGGAGGAAGACTCCGCCAATTCCAAGATCGTTGGACCTTCGATCCTTGGGCACACAGCATCGTCAAGAAAGGACTGGTCTGGAGCTGGACTCAGCCACCCCCATCCTTCCAGCAATTCTTCCAACAGTCAACCCCCCTCCTGGAAGAATATGTCCTGGAACTCTTGAACAAGAAGGTGATCAGGAGGGTAAAGTCAACCAGATTCCAAGGGAGACTCTTTTGTGTTCCCAAGAAAGACTCAGACAAACTCAGAGTCATTCTAGACTTGTCCCCTCTCAACAAGTTCATTGCGAACAACAAATTCAAGATCCTGACTCTGCAACAAATAAGGACCCTTCTACCTCACAGGGCCTACACGGTCTCCATAGACCTGGCGGATGCCTACTGGCTCATTCCAATGAATCACTACGCTTCCTCCTACCTAGGATTTTGACTCCAAAGGAAAAGTTACGCCTTCAGGGCCATGCCCTTCGTGCTCAACGTGGCTCCACGAATCTTCACCAAGCTGGCAGACGCCATCGTCCAACAGCTACGTCTTCAGGGCGTCCAAGTGATGGCCTACCTAGACGACTGGCTAGTCTGGTCGACATCGCCCGAAGATTGTCTGAGAGCCTGCAACAAAGTCACCCAGTTCCTAGAGCATCTGGGTTTCAAGATAAATGCCGAGAAATCTCGCCTCTCTCCAGCTCAGAAGTTCCAATGGTTGGGAATCCATTGGGACCTTCAGTCACACTGCCTTTCCATTCCACAGAAGAAAAGGAAGGAAATAGCAGGGTCTGTCAGAAGGCTTTTAAAATCCAAACGGATCTCAAGACGCCAACAGGACCAAGTTCTCGGCTCTCTACAGTTCGCTTCAGTGATAAACCCAGTGCTTCGCGCACAGCTAAAGGATGCCGCGGGAGTCTGGAGACGATTCGCATCCATCGCTCGAAGAGACCTCAAGAGACGGCTTCCGAACGGACTTCGCTTACTTTTAAAGCCGTGGTCAGAAGCAAAGGCCCTGAAAAGGTCCATCCCTCTTCAACACCCGCCTCCATCGCTCAACATCCACACGGACGCTTCACTGGAGGGTTGGGGAGGTCACTCCCACCAACAGCAGGTTCAAGGAACATGGTCTCCCCTATTCAAGACGTTTCACATCAACATCTCGGAGGCCATGGCGGTTCTTCTCACCCTGAAGAAACTCTCCCCGCCTCCCTCGATCCACATCCGTCTGACTCTGGACAATTCGGTGGTAGTCAGATGTCTCAATCGTCAGGGCTCGAGATTGCCCCAGATAAATCAGGTGCTTCTCCCTATCTTTCGTTTAGCAGAAAGGAAGAAATGGCACCTGTCTGCAGTTCACCTACAAGGATTCCGCAACGTGACAGCGGACGCTCTATCAAGGACAAGCCCAATAGAGTCGGAATGGTCTCTAGACGCAAGATCATTCTCCTTCATCTCTCACCAAGTCCCGGAACTTCAGATCAATCACTTCGCGAGGAGCGACAACAATCAACTTATTCGATATGTGGCCCCGTACGAGGACCCCAAGGCAGAAGCGGTGGACGCCATGTCCCTGGATTGGAACAGATGGTCCAAAATCTACCTGTTCCCTCCTCCCAACCTTCTGCTGAAAGTCCTATCCAAACTGAGAACCTTCAAAGGGACAGCGGCCCTAGTGGCTCCCAAGTGGCCCCAGAGCAATTGGTATCCCCTGGTCCTGGAGCTGCAGCCCACGCTGATCCCTCTACCGGGCCCAGTCCTCTCTCAACAAGTACAAAAGTCGACTGTCTTCGCTTCATCACTGAAAGTCAGGGACCTTCATCTCATGATTTTCTCTCCTTAGCTGCAAAGAAAAGGTTTGGGATCTTGAAGAAAAGCTTAGACTTCCTCGAGGAGTGCAAGACAGAGTCTACCAGAAGGCAGTACGAATCTTCCTGGAAAAAGTGGGTTTCCTTCGTTAAGGCAAAAAATCCTACGGAAATCACCATTGATTTTTGCATGTCCTTCTTCATTCACCTTCATGGACTGGGCTTAGCGGCCAACACGATTTCCACTTGTAAATCGGCCTTGACTAGACCACTCCTCTACGCCTTCCAGATTGATCTGTCCAGTGATATCTTCAATAAACTGCCAAAGGCATGCGCTAGACTACGCCCAGCACCTCCACCAAAACCTATCTCCTGGTCCCTGGACAAGGTGCTCCATTTTGCTTCTAACCTGGACAACGATTCGTGCCCTCTGAAAGACCTGACTCAAAAAGTTATCTTCCTTTTTGCTCTCGCCTCGGGAGCCCGAGTCAGTGAAATAGTGGCATTATCAAGAGAAGAGGGTCATATCCTGTTCGCCGAGACAGGAGATCTTACCCTCTTCCCCGATCCGACGTTTCTCGCCAAGAATGAACAACCCACCAAGAGATGGGGCCCTTGGAGAATCTGCCCCCTGAAGGAAGATGTCTCTCTATGCCCAATGGAGAGTCTTAAGGTCTATCTTCGAAGAACTTCAGACTTCGGTGGAGGACAACTCTTCAAAGGAGAAACATCGGGTAGCGACCTGTCACTGAAACAACTAAGAGCGAAAATCACCTACTTCATTGGCAGAGCGGATCCTGACAGTACACCCGCAGGTCACGATCCTAGGAAAGTCGCTTCTTCTCTGAATTTCTTTCAGAGTATGTATTTCGAAATCCTCAAGAGCTTTACAGGCTGGAAATCATCGCGCGTTTTCTTCAAGCACTACGCAAGTGAAACATTTCGTGGTAGATGCAGGTAGTGTTATGAAACCTGCTGCTTAAATCTGCATAGAACAGTGAGTTTCTTGGGACTCTAACTCTACGGGTGCCTGTGTTGACCCTATTGTGATACATAGTGATTTAATGGACACTTAGTGTTTCTAATAGACTGTTCTTTATCAAGATGAAATGTCATAGAAATTTACATGCGTGCCACATGCCCTAGGGCATGGAGTGTTTTTCTTTTGAACTCTAAAAGACTTGTGTTTCTAAAAAGCAAACTTTCTTTTCAGACTCAAGACCACCGTCTTCCATTTTCTATGTACATTGTTCATTATTACTGTGAATAAATTCTATAATTATTATTGTAATTACTACTATAATGACCTGCAATCTTAAAAATAAAATGTCTATTTTATTACCATGTGCGTCTCCTTTCGCTCCTATTCTTTATTAAGAAATATACGATTGTTATAGTTTCATTTACCTCTTTAATATCTGATCTAAAAGAATAATATAAGTAATTATGTTATATACTCACTTATGCCTTGATAATATTCCTACTCGAATATTAACCCTTGTTCTGTCTCCGAGACCAGCATGATCTCTCCACCAGGTGAGTAGTTCTTCAACGATCACTTCGAGATATTCTTATTGTCCACCAGGACTTCCCTGCCAGGGGGCAGGAAGCCAGTTCATCATAGAATCTCTGGTAAGGACATTTACTAAAATATTGCTCGAAGACCTTGGCACTTGGATTAAAGGGGAAAAAATCCACGATACATTAATTCTCTGGTACACTTCCATCAGGACGACATGGCTTGAGCCCAAAAAACGGATTTTGAGCGAAGCGAAAAATCTATTTTTGGGTGAGATAGCCATGTCGTCCTGATGGACCCTCCCGTCTATTCTAGTTCAGCCTTTCAGGCCCCTCCCTGACCTACTGTATCGCGGAGATTGGTAGGAGCTGAGCTCAGGATGAAGACGGACGTGACGTCATTTAGCAATGGCGCCCGTTTGTTTACGTCTCGAGTACCAAAAGTAGCCACGGATGAGAGTAACTTTGGAACGGCTCCTCAGTTACTCAGCCCATTCCCATATCGAAGTGTTAACTCTATATGGGGTGCAGATAGCTATGTGGCGTGTTAATACATGCGTCCCCTGTTGATATACGATATCCTAGAGGGAAACCTTTAGGGTACTCGCACTAGAAGTTAGAATTCTGTGATAACCTTTAGTTTAATTCTCTGGGAATATCCACTGTAGTTAAATATACCCTAGGAAGCTACTGAAGGAACCTTCCATCAGGACGACATGGATATCTCACCCAAAAATGGATTTTTCGCTTCGCTCAAAATCCGTTTTTTGGGTGAGGTAGCCATGTCGTCCTGATGGAAGTTCCTTCAAAGGTAGCTTCCTAGGTATATTAGACTACAGTGATATATCCCAGAGAATTTACCAAAGGTATCCAGAATTCTAACTCCTGGAGCGAATATCCCTTAAAATTTTACGAAGGGATATCGCGTAATATCAAAGGACGTATTCTTGACACGTCTCATGGCTATCTACACCCCCAATAGAGCTTTCACTACGAGGGGAAAGAGAGGCAAGAATAGGGTGAGTCTTTCCAGAGACATCGCTCTCTACGAGTATTCATTATCCTTTTGTCCATCAGGACAACATGGCTACCTCACCCAAAAATAGATTTTTTGCTACGCTCAAAATCCGTTTTTTGGGCTCAGGCCATGTCGTCGTGATGAAAGTGTACCAGAGCATTAATGTATCTGTGGATTTCCAATAGTGCCGTTCATCTCGAGCTAAATCTTTCCTCTTCGGTCTTTAGACCTAGAGACACTTGATGTTACCGTTATACATCGATCAGCTGATCATGAAATATGTCAGTGCTTCCTGCCCCCTACACGGAAGAGTCTGGGTAGACTCGAGGAAAAAACCCGAGGATTGTGAGTTCAGGGAACAATCTAGCAAACAGTTTGTATATTAGTGTCAACATATACGTAAAGCATAGTCTGTACTAGGATGGCATTGGCTTGGGCAGATTACTGTCGCTCCCGGGTCTGTGAAGAGACAGACAGGTTTATATATGTGTAGGAACACATTAAACAGTAAAATGAACAGTCTAGTACAACAAGGTCTTACCTGTTTGCCTGGAACACCATGAATCTTAGTTCTAGTATTGACTTAATTATTAAAAGAGTCAAGGATGCTCTGACTTATGCATTTAAATAAATATTTAAATAACCATTTGAATAAATATTTGGGGCGAAAGAGACGCAAATATTCGTTCTATTGTTTATTACAAAATAGAAATCATGGTTGTAAACAATTACATTGTATGTTGAATAATTCTACATACGAGCATAAACAGTAATGACAGGATAAAAAGAGGTTACCCTGAAAAGGAAAACATTAGCCACTCAAGGGAAACATGCAGTTTCGTTCTACAATATGTTGTTACTAAAACACTGTGCATATAAGAATGCCTGGCACTTGTGTCAGTTTATTATGCTTAATGTCACCTGTGTAGGGAGAACAGTCTATAGTGTTATCACTTAAACACAAAACTCAACACGATACATCTTACGAGTCTATCTTGTACACCCTTCACTATAAGTCCCTAATAGTGCACTGATCTTCGCAGTAATCAAGCAGCGGGTTTTATCACACTGCCCGCCGCCACCACATGAAACTTAATTTCTTGTAATTGCTTCGCGTAGTGCTTGAAGAAGACCCTCGAGGACTTCAATCCAGTATAAGCACGAAGACTTTCAAACGACATCGTTTGGAAGAAAATCAGAGACGAGGCAACTTTCCTTGGATCATGACCTGCGGGTGTACTGTCTGGATTCGCTCTGCGAATGAAGTAGGTGATTTTCGCCCTAATCTGTTTCAAGGATAACGTTGAACCAGAAGTCTCTCCCCTGAAAAGCTGACCTCCCTTAAAGTCTGAAGTTCTACGAAGATAGACCTTTAGGCATTCCACTGTGCAGAGGGATGCTTCTTCCTTCAGAGGGCAGATTCTCCAGGGACCCCACCTTTTAGTGGGTAGCTCGTTCTTGGCGAGAAACGTCAGGTCCGGAAAGAGGTTCAGATCTCCATTGTCTGTGAACTGAATGTGGCCATCATCCCTCGAGAGGGCCACTATTTCGCTAACTCTGACTCCCGAGGCTAGTGCAAACAAGAATATGACCTTCTGAGTCAAGTCTTTCAGCGAGCAATCCTCATTATTCAGGGTTAATGCTAAATGAAGAACTTTGTCCAAAGACCATGAAATGGGCTTAGGAGGAGCTGCGGGCCGAAGTTTTGCGCAGGCTTTAGGGATCTTGTTGAAGATTTCGTTGGAAAAGTCTACCTGGAAGGCATAAAGTATTGGTCTGGCCAGGGCGGATTTACATGTAGTAATCGTATTGGCTGCTAAACCTTGTTCATGAAGATGGATGAAGAAGGACAAACAGAAGTCCGTAGAAATCTCCTTAGGTTTCTTCGCCTTGACAAAGGCCACCCATTTTTTCTAGGAAGACTCATATTGTCTTCTTGTTGACTTTGACTTGTACTCTTCTAGGAAGTTGATACTGTCCCTAGAAATCCCAAACCGTTTCTTGACCGCTAAGGCGAGAAAATCATGAGATGAAGGTTCTGGGTTTTCACTGATGAAGTGAGACAGTCAATTTCTGCACTTGCTGAGTCAGAACTGGGTCCGGCAACGGGATCAGTTTCAGGCGTAGTTCCGTTACCAGGGGGAACCAAACGCTGTTGGGCCACTTGTGGGCCACTATTGCTGCCGTCCCCCGAAAGGATCTCAGCTTGTCGAGGACTTTCAGCAGAAGGGTGGTTGGAGGGAATAGGTAGATCTTGGACCATCTGTTCCAATCTATGGACATCGCATCCATTACTTCTGCTAGAGGATCCTCGTACGGGGCTACATACCTTGGTAGCTTCTTGTTGTCGCTCGTTGCGAAGAGGTCTATCTGCAGTCCCGGGACTTTGCGTAAGATGAAGGAGAACGATCTTGCGTCTAGGGACCATTCTGACTCTATCGGTTTGGTTCTGGATAGAGCGTCCGCTGTCACATTGCGGAACCCTTGAAGGTGGACTGCTGACAAGTGCCATCTCTTCTTCTCCGCTAAGCGGAGGATGGCTAGTATCACTTGATTTATGTGAGGCGATCTCGAGCCCTGTCGATTTAGGCATCTCATTTTGACTTCGCTGTCTAGAACCAGACGGATGTGGATTCAGCAGTGGAGTTTCAGTTTCTTTAGGGAAAAAAAAACTGCCATGGCTTCCAGGAAGTTTATGTGGAAGGTTTTGAAGAGGGGAGACCAGGTTCCTTGGACTTTCCGATGGTGAGAGTGACCTCCCCACCCTTCTTTTGAGGCATCCGTGTGAACGGTAACTGACGGTGGAGGTGGTTGTAAGGGAACCTTGTTCTTTAGGTTCTTGGCCTCCGACCATGGCTTGAGTGGGATCGCAGACGATTTGGTGTCGGTGTTTTTAGATCTCTTCGAGCGTTTGATGCGTATTTTCTCCAGACTCCTGATGCATCTTTTCATTGTGCTCTCAATACTGGATCTGTCACTGAGGCGAACTGGAGAGACCCCAACACTCTCTCCTGTTGCCTTCTTGATATCCTTGCGGATCGAAGAAGGCTTCTGACAGATCCCGCTATCTCTTTCCGTTTCTGTGATGGAATGGAAAGTTCCAGTGGACGCCCAGCCACTGAAACTTCTGAGCTGGAGACAGTCGGGATTTTTCCCGATTGGTCTTGAATCCTAAGTGTTCCAGGAACTGGATCACTTCCTTGGAGGCTTGCCTGCGCTCTTCTTCGGATACTGCACACCAGCCAGTCGTCCAGGTAGGGTACCACCTGGATTCCTTTTAGGCATAGTTGATGAATGACTGCATTCGCGAGCCTGGTGAATACCCTTGGAGCTATGTTTAGTCCAAAGGGCATGGCTCTGAAGACGTACTGTCTTCTTTGTAGTTTGAATCCCAGGTAGGGGGAAACTTGACGGCTGATCGGGAAGTGCCAGTACGCATCTGTCATGTCTATGGAGACTGTGTATGCCCATTTGGGCAACAGGGTCCTGATGTGTTGAAGCGTCAGCATTTTGAACTTGTAGTTCACTATGAACTTGTTGAGTGGTGACAAGTCCAGAATTACTCTGAGCTTTTCCGAGTCCTTCTTCGGAACACAAAATAGCCTTCCTTGGAATCTGACGGACTTCGTCTTCCGTATAACTCTTTTGTTCAAGAGTTCCTGAACATATTCTTCCAATATGGGGGTTGAGTGTTGGAAGAATTGAGGAAAAGTTGGTAGAGTTGAGCTCCAACTCCACCCTAGTCCGTTTTTGATTAGGCTGTGAGCCCAGGGATCGAAGGTCCAACGATTCCGGGAGTAGAAGAGTCTCCCTCCTACTGGTAGCATCTCACTTTGAGTGCTGGGAGGAGGATTTACCTCCTTGGCCACGTCCACCCCTGTTGCCCCTACCTCTGGAGGGGCGTCTGGAGGAGCCTCGAAAGGACCCTCGAGACTTCGTCCGAAAGGTCGTAGACTGCCTTTCAAACACTGGGGTGAACACTGGTGACTGAGTCGCCAGGGTTTGGGGCACCAGTTGAAAGGTGGTGGGTGGTTGTGCCACCGTCTGGGGCACCATGGCCACGGGAAGCTGCTGTTGCTGCTTAGGCTGAGAGGGCACTCTAGGTCGCTTTGATTTTTTCTTCGGCTGGGGACCCTTGTCAGCTGAAGATTTCCTTTTGGTGGACAAACCCCACTTTGAAAGGAGGTTCCTGTTTTCAGTGGTGGCTTTGTCCACGACCTCTTTGACCACTTCACTCGGGAAGAGGTCTTTTCCCCAGATGTTGGAAGCTATCAGCTTCTTGGGTTGGTGCCTCACCGCAGCCGAGGTGAACACGAACTCTCTACAAGCCCTTCTGGCTTTAATAAAGTTGTACAGGTCTTTAGTCACCATCGCCAGATGGGCTTTGGCGAAGACCTTGTACATGTCCGGTTTATCTGGGATCCTTGCCATTGTCACCAGGCCAGTCTGTAGAGACAAGGAAGCAGCTAAACGTTCTTTTGTCTCCTGCTCTCTATGCAGGAGAAAGTCCGACAGCTTGGGGAGGTCTTCACCGAACTGTCGTCCGGCAATATCTGCCTCCAGCTTCCTGACTGTGAAGGTGTTGTGGACATCCTTCCAGTCCGCATCGTCTGATGGGAAGGTTAGGGAGAGGGGTCTACACTCTTCCAGTGTAGGGCACGGTTTCCCTGCTTCGATTGCCTTTAAGGCTGCCTTGAGCCCTTTGTCCATAAAGGGAAAGGCACGTTGAGGATCAGCAATGAAGGACGGGTGCTTCTTGCTGAGAGCCGGCACCTTAGAGCTAGTAAAGACCCTCTCCTTTAAGGTGGTGGTAAATAAGGCCTGAGCCTTAGAGAGTTCAAGGACAATCGTTTCCTTTGGCTCTGTCTCCTCTTTGGACGCTGCCTCTGTCCTGAGATGGACGTAGCAGTCCGGGTAGGCCCCTTTGCTGGGCCAGAATTCAATATCCTCTACTGGGACAGTACCCAGTTTATCTGAGAGGAAGATTTTCCCGCCCGACATGAGCATGTGCTCTGCGTACCTCCAAGGGTTAACGTCAGAGAAGGCAGGGAGATCCTTAACGTTCAGCTTCTTTGGAGCTAAACGTGCCGCAACCAGTTGATGAATCTCGGTCCGAAAGAGGCCTCCTTCTCGGTCGATTTCTGTTGCATGTCTTGCACCATGGATAGCAACGAGTGCAAAGTACTCGTAATCGAATCCAGTTGGGGCGCAGTGGAGGAAGTAGAAGGCACCGGCTCATTCCCTGTGGCCGATGACACCGAAATCGTATCGGCTTTCTCAGTTTGTGGTTCGGGTGGAACATCATCCGCCTGATCCAGCTCCTCCACTAGGAGATTGTTCTCAGTCTCTTCTGAGACAACTGACATGTTGTCCTCAAGTTGGATGTTCTCAAAGGCATCCGAAACTTCAGATTCTACCGGAATCTGAACAAGGGGAATCTCAGGTTGAGCCTGGGGAATAACCGCATCCGAAGATGCCCTAGGGAAAAGACATGCCTTCATCCTTTCATTAGGAAGGTATGGGCCAGAAGTATTCTTCTGAAAACCCCTGACCCATTTACGCAGCTTCTCCCTTGCTGCGTCCCTTGACTCAGTTGACTTTTGGTCATCAAAAGCCTCTGTTACTTGGTTAGTACAAACGGTACATACCTGCGGGTCCCAATACTTGAGAGCCCCCTTGGTGACAGCGCAGCGAGCATGGGCCCTGTACATGTCGTGGCCACAGAAGTTCTTACTGCGGACCCGGCAAAAGCTATTCCCGCAATCGGGATGCTCCTCCTGTAATGAAAGGAAAAGTCTATTAGTATTCGGTGAAATTCTCAAATTTCAACATACATAATATTAGCTTGGATAGGGTAAGCTATAAGTAGGAAAGACACCTACATGTGTTTCCTGTCCAGCCGGCTGCCGGCGGTGGCTCTGCCGGCTGGCAGCCGAGGATCCTTCCATCAAGGGGAACCAAGGCAGTCGGCGGTAGAGGACCAGCATTGCCGGCCTGCATCCAGAATGAGGGTTCAAGTGGAAGGGGGAATTAAATTCGGGCTTCCACCCAACCATATCCCAGTCATGAGGGATAATGGAAGGCAGTCCAAGGGAGGACCGATGAACACTCTAAAGAATATGAGGACACCCGCCGGCAGCCGGCTTAGCTGGTGGCAGATGGGGAGCCTCACGCCAGTCCTACAAGAACCCTAGGGTCAATGTAGAACGACGGCCAGGAGGGTGTTGGATCATTCAACACGAAAGGGATAGCGGGGAGGGGGTAGGTGTCCTATAGTTAAGGTAATGTCCGAAGGCATTACCCAACTTAAAGGATTCTGTTCTCGTAAAGTAACCTCAGGTAGGGGAAGTCAGTTCCCCAGGTTGTGTTAGTCAAGGGAGAGGGTGTCCGTAGGACCCCGACTCGCAGGAGAGCAGAATCTCGTACCAGAGACCCTAGGCAATGAAGAAATCCTTTCTTCGGCCTAGGGTCTACTAGCACAGGACTGTCTGCTAGGCCAGGGAAGGGGGAATTGTCATACAAAACTCCCAAGTATGGCCTAGGGAGGTCTAGCCTCATGAAAGAGCAGCTTAACCTGACCTGGGAAATCATTTCACCAAGACAGGGAGATGCCTTACACAGACTAATACTCTGATGTCCCTTCCTAAACTCAGAACCGACTCAGTGGTTAGGAGAAAGAAAACGGAACGTCTCAGTAAAACTTTGCCAGAACTCTGTTCACAGCAAAGAAAACTGAGAATAGCCTAGGCTAATCAGAGGGAAGGGGATTGCTCTTGAATCTCCTAGGAGATTGGTATCGACTTAAAAGGTATAGGAGGAGTCAGTCTCCCCTTAAAAGGCAATACAAGAGCAATGGGGACATCTATGAAAGTATACTAAAGTCCCTAGGCTAGTAGCCTAGGAGCATTGAGAATCAATCACCGAAACTCTCTGTATACTATCTTGGAAGAGGAAAGCATAATTAAGTAATATCATACAAGTGTAAAATAATGCCTGTGCTTCAATACAACTTTACCAGGAAGGTTTTATCATGCATGTAGTGTGAGGGTGCCTAGGCTAGGAAGCCTAGCACTCGTGAGGCTCGTTCAGAATAGCCAGATTCACGGCAACAAAGACATATTATAAGAATCCCTAGCTAAATATCTAAATAGCTAAAGTTATTAAAGTGTATAAATGCCGGGAAAGGGTCGTTCTGGCTAACTAAATGAACAGAAGAACGACCGCGTCACTGACGCCATCCGGCTGGCAACAGCTCTTGTTACGTTAATTACGATCTCAATCGAAAAGCAAAACTGGCAAGAGCTTACATTTACACAAGATAAAGATATTACTTAACTTTCCAGAGGCTGATGAGGCTGGGGAAGATATCATAGACTCCAAAATAGCGTGAGAGAACTGGGAAAAACACCAGTCTATCGGAGCTACAAGCGAAAGAATGACGGTGGCGCCGCGCGGTGGCGGACAGGCGCACTATTTGCAGAGCAGTAGTGACTCGTGGAGAGCGATGTCTCGAGAACGACTCACCCTATTCTTGCCTCTCTTTCCCCTCGTAGTGAAAGCTGTATTGGGGGTGTAGATAGCCATGAGACGTGTCAAGAATACGTCCTCTGATATTACGCGATATCCCTTTGTAAAATTTTAAGGGATATTCACTCCAGGAGTTAGAATTCTGGATACCTTTGGTAAATTCTCTGGGATATATCACTGTAGTCAAATATACCTAGGAAGCTACCTTTGAAGGAACTTCCATCATGACGACATGGCCTGAGCCCAAAAAATGAGTTATCACATGAGGTGAGATATGACTTAAGGGTAAGTTTATGTTTACGTCAATCTAAAGCTATCGGTGTCAATCCTTTATTGTAATGTTCTACGGTATTACCTCCCAGTGGTCCTTAGGACGTCATGACTTTTACAGTACTGCTCCCCCTAACTCTTTGTGAAACTGTCGTTAATGTAACTGATTCAGTCCAACCACACTTGATTGGGATTTACTATTCTGCGCCCTGGAGTAGCGTCTGAACATCAAGGTGATATTGGTGCTGAGAGTCCCGGTATAGAATAATCTTTGGACTTAAACGTGTGTAGAGAAAGCAAACCGTCTTCGTTGCGGTTCTCTAGTTTGTCAAGTGTGAGTGTTGGCGCTCTATCCTTCAGACTCGGGTCCGGAAATCAGAAACGGGGAGGCCTTTCCCGGAATTATTTCCCACACTTAGATAAATAACAGTGATCCTTCGAACCGGATCTGACACCATTGATTTGTGGAATAATTAAATTTTAAACATTATAAATTCATTTGTAGCATTTTCGCTATATAAACATCACCCGCTTAAGTCGTACCTCAAAACCACACACACTAGCCAATTTGTAGACTGATTAAGCCCAGACTTTGATAGGTAACGAGATGTACAGTGTTTTAGGACGTAATTTATGGTAACTTTTGACGAAAAAAGGCACCTGTGTAACCAAGCGTTTTAGCCAGAAAGTTCTACCCTGAAGGAGAACTCAGGTCTTATTTTATTTTTTCGGATCATCGGTATATGTTGCACGTTTTTCGTATGTACTGTGAGCTTTGGAGTTGCTATTTTGATCTGTTCATTTTTCCCCTTAATCATTAATTTATTTTCATGCTTTGGTTTACTGTTCCCCTTTATAGGTAGGTTACCTTTATCCTTGTCCTTTGTACCCCTCTCGGTGACCGTTTGTCTGTAACTTTCTGTGTCGTGTGTTATTTAAGTTTGACTTTGTTTGTCTGCATAATTTGTTTTTTTGTGGACCTTCTGTACCATCGTACACGTGGTCATCCCAAGATGGCGGCCAAAAACAGTCACATTAAACTCCCACAGCAGGCTGTGGAGATGCCGGCTACTTTAGACCTTAATGCTCGTCTTGAAGAACAAACGCCGGAGTTCAGATTCATTTACGAAGAGGCAAACATAACTCTGAAAGCTGTTTCCTCAATAGATTTTGCCTGTGCAACCCCTGAGGGTTTAGAGCACTGTAAAAACAAATTAAGTAGAGTTCTTGCTGAACTTAGGGACTTTAAAACTTTGTGGAAACCTCATTGGAGCAACCCCACTGTCCTGTCTAGTTATACCGATCTTGTCAGTTTGTTAACTGACGCAGAAACGATGCACCTTCAACTTGTAACACAGGGAAAAATCAACCCTTCAAATCCCCCTCAAGCGCCTAACGCTAACCCTCAGTTTGTATGCGTCTCAGTCGCTGCAGATCCTGATCCCACTCCCTTCGATGGTCGTAGAGATTGTTGTGCCGGCTGGTGGAGTTTGTTTCGCCAGACGGTACATAAAAATTCCAAGTACTCTCCCACAGAAAAATACAAGATTTTGTTGCGTAACCTTGAGGGACCAGCGCGTAAACTTCTCGGTAACCAAGTGTGAAAGATCGATAGACAGTCTTAAGCGAGAGTAAGAGTCCCCCATTCTGACTAAACACCTCGTGATAAATAAATTTTATAAAGCATCCTCCCCTAATGATGATAGCACTGATCTTCGTCATTTACTCATGGAATGGGACAACACGGAAACTGAATATGTACAACTAACTGGGTTGTCTTTACCGGAGGTAATGTTAGAGCATGTTTTCACTAGTAAGCTCAGACCCTTCCACCTAGGTATAGTTTACCGATATTACAATTGCGAGGAAGTAACCTTGGCCGAAATGAAAAGTGCCCTGTATGCTCATACTCGCATGAAGGAAATGATGAAGCTCATGACCAGCCCGGACGATGGCCCCAAACCTAATACCTGTGATAAACCTGCGCGAGCCAACCGTTACAGAAACTCACGCTCCTACGGCAAATCACTTAACCAGCCTAGACCTCCTTCCTCCAACGTGAACAATCATATACCTAAACTTAAAGTTAATAACAGGCCTGTCCGGTCCGTGGATCTACAAATGACTCCTAGTCGATCAAATGGATGGCCTATCGCTGGCCCCAGTAACGGGACTGCTAGAGGTAAATGTGTTTTTTGTGGCAATAGTGACCACGTGCAATACAAATGTCCCCATTTCCCCGATTCAAGAAGTAGGATATCAAAGTTGCGAGAAATGAATCGTTGCACAAAATGTTTTTCCACTCAACACTTTGCCAGTAATTGCAATGCAACTATTGCTTGCCTGAACTGGCAGCAGGCTCATAAATTGCCTGTATGCCCAAATATCCTTGCTGTATCCAACCACTTCATCCAACCCATTAGTGGGTTTGCTAACAACACCTCTAACTCCCAACCCCTTAGACCTCCCATTAATAACCCCCGTAACATGCAACCCATTAGACCTCCTATGAATAACCCCCCTGACATGCAACCCCTTATCCCTCCCAGTATCAATACCCATGCGGTAAACCTCAATCACATTGCTTGTATCCTCAACAACACCGCGAGTGTTGAGCCTAATGACCTCGCCCCAGTCGCATTACCCACCTTCACTGCCGAATTAGTCTCCAGTAAATTTAAACACTCCACAAGAGTTTTTCTAGATCGTGGGGCACAACGTACCTTTGTGCACCCAAATGTTGTTGAATCATTAAATCTTAAACCTGTTGGACAGATGGTGTTCCAGCTTAACTCACTTAATTGTACCGAACCCCCTAAGAGTTCCGATCTAGTACAATTTAATATGAAAATCGGCAGACGGAGTCATAAGATTGTGGCTATTGTTAGTGCCAATGTAGGTAAAGGCATCAATATGCCAGGTTACACCCATACTGTCCGTACGCTAGAAGCTAATGGAATTCGTCTCATGGATCAACGTCCCGATGATAGTGCTGCCGGTATTGAGATCATTCTCGGTGCCGATTATCTTCCCAGGCTCCTTAAGCGTACCCATAATATCCAAGGTGTAAACCTGTTTAACACTCCCGCCGGTTACGTGGTATGGGGAGAGTTGCCTGATTGGACACGTCCTGACGTGGACCCAAGAGATGTCAGCGCAGTCACAATTACCATTAACCGAATTGATGTTGACTCGCCTCTGACTATAAACCCGCTTCTTGAAAACCTTTGGAAACTTGACACCATTGGTATCACTAAAGAACCCTTCAGCCATCTTGAAGAGAAAGCAGTTGATCTTTTCAAGAGAACTACTCAATACAAAACTGGAAAGTATGTTGTTCAGCTACCTTTCAAGAGTGATAAGCGTCCCGCTTCAAATTATGCTAGAGCCTTTGCCCAACTCATGTCAGTCAAAAAAATCAAAGAACCCCCAATTGTTTACTGATTACCACAAGATTCTGGATGAGTATCTTGAAGAAACTTTTATTGAGCCTGTCCCCTTACGCACCCCTGTTGATGGAAAAGTACATTATTTACCGCATCATCCTGTTGTTAAGAATTCAGCCACCACCCCTATACGTATTGTCTTCAACGCTTCATCCAGGTCGAACCCAAATTCACTTTCTCTGAACGATTCTCTGTACACAGGACCCAATCTTGCATCGAAGATTCAATCGATGATTTTAATGTTTCGCGAGAAGCCCTTTGGTTTAACTGCAGATATTTCCAAGGCATTCCTTCGCATAGAGATTATCCCAGAACAGAGAGACTTCTGTCGTTTTCTTTTCTTTGAAGATCCAGAAATGACAAGGATCGTCGCATATCGATTTAAAGTCGTTCTGTTCGGCGCCACCTCGAGCCCCTAATTGCTTAACCAAACTATCCAACATCATTTGGACAGTCAGTCCAGTAGATTGGCGTCGACACTCAAAACCAGTTTCTATATTGATAACTTTCAACGCTGTTATGTCGACCGCAAAGACATTCTGAGTGAGAGGCCCTTCATTGAGGCACTTATGTTAAAGGCTAACATGCAGTTAGCTTAATGGACGACTGATGCCCCTCTTAATGGTGATTTCACAGAAAGAGGCATTCATGATTACCTCGGTCTTGAATGGGATACTGTTAATGATACCTTGAATGTTAAATTACCCCCTGAATTAGAGATAAGTCATTCCCACATCAACACTAAAAGAAAGGTCGTGTCCTTGTTCTCTTCCATTTATGACCCTATCGGTCTTATTTCTCCTGTTACAATTATAGGCAAACTCTTCATTCAAAAACTGTGGATGACTGACAAGGGCTGGGACACCCCTATTAACCCTGAGCAAGTTCAAGAACTGAGTGATATCATCAAAAGGTACAAAGGTCTTGAACAAATTAAAGTCCCTCGTAATGTGCATGATGGCAGTCAACCAGCATTGCACATTTTTGCCGATGCTTCCAAGCTCGCTTTCGGAGTAGCTGCTTATATAGTCACCCAGGAAGGTAATTCTCGCCTCCTTACGGCTAAAGCCCGAGTCACCCCTAAGCGCATGTTGGAAATGGATGAAAGTTTAACCATTCCCAAACTTGAGTTAACTGCGCTCTTACTGGGCTGTCATTTAGTCAAACACTGGTCAGAACTGCGTCCTGGCATATACGCTTCGGTCACTGTTTGGTCTGACGCTTCAACTGCCCTCCAGTGGGTCCATAATTCTAAAAGTAACTCCCCTTACGTCCTTGACCGTGTGGAGGAGATAATCAACATTAAATTAACTTGTAATCTTAACCTGAAGCATGTCCCTACTAATAGCAATCCTGCGGACCTGGCATCGCGTGGTGTCGCTGTCAGGCATATTCTTAAGAATAAATTTTGGCTACAAGGCCCTCCTTGGCTCAGTAACCCTTCAGATTACCCTGATCAAAGCAGGTTCTCTATTAACCCAGAGATATGTGCATGCCTTATTCGGCTCGATCCCCCGGGAGTACCACGCGATCAAGTGCTACACGGCACTCCTTCGTTTAATTCCACAATGGATACAACCCTTGTCACAACGTTACCCTAATCTAACCAATAAATTCAACCTTCCACCCTTAACAGTCATGTTGAAATGTTCCCAGGCCCAAAGTTATCCTAACATTCTGAAGAAGGTGCAAGGTGAAGACGTTCGTCTCAATTTGGACGAATGAGCTTTCATCGGCCAACGTAAACCTTACCTGGATAACCAAGGTCTTCTCAAAGCTAGTTCCCGTCTCAGTAATGCCCCCGCGGAATTAGATTATGTAAATCCCATTTTGCTGGAACATCATTGTGCCCTTTGGACACTTATCGTCAGACATTGGCATGAACTTTTGCTGCACTGTAATACTTCAACACTCCTTGTTGAATTACGTAAACAATTTTGGGTTCCCCAAATGCGGCAGCAAATCAAGAAAATTTTGCGCCGTTGCATCCATTGCTGGAAGGTGCAAGTGGCCCCGTACCCAATGCCTCCATTAGCCCAGTATCATCCCAATCGTCTCATTTCAAGAGTGCCCTTCCGAGTAACTGGCTTAGATTTCACTGGAGCTTTTAAGGTATACAATTCACATGTAGATTTTGTTTACATCTTGCTTTTCACCTGCGCAGCAACCAGAGCCGTAGCTCTAGAAGTCACAACTTCGTTAACGGTCATCGAATTTGTGCAAGCAGTGCGCAGATTTGCCGCTCGATTTGGTATGCCAGACTGTATCGTCTCTGATAATGCTTCCACTTTCCAAGCTGGTCAAACTCTTCTAACTGAACTTATGCATCACCCTGTAATTGATGGGTTTAAATCTTCCCATAACCTGACCTGGAAATTCATCACTCCCCGTGCCCCTTGGCAGGGGGGTTTTTATGAAAGGTTAATAGGCTTCACCAAACTTAATTTAAGGAAAGCCATGTATCACTTGTATCCTACCTATAACGAGTTTGTCACTTTGGTACAAGAAGCCGAATGCGTCATCAACGATAGACCTTTAGTTTACTTGGATGTCAACGACGTTACTGATACCCCCTTGACTCCGAGTCATCTGCTTTACGGTCGAACCCTCTCTCTTGCTCCTCAGGCCTTTATGACCGACCTCAATGACCCCACATATAGGGAAGGGAACAGCCTCCCAGCTAGCTATCAGAAACTCACGAACATGTTGCAAGTGTTTTTAAAACGATGGACCCAGGATTATGTCAATTTCCTTCGTGAACGTCACATGAAAAATAATCGTATCCACCCTGTGCCTCCTAAAATTGGAGAATTAAGTTTGTTAATTTTGGATGAAGTAAATCGGGAAGATTATCCCATGGCCCGTATTCTTGAAACCTACCCCGGTCAAGATGGTCATGTTAGATCTGTGAAGGTGCGCACCCCTCATGGAATATATGTGCGTCCCATTAACCGTCTTATCCCATTGGAGATGAATGTCGCAGGTCCCTATATCACTGAACTGAAGCAAGGTGGTCCTGATTCGCTCACGACACCCCAGTTACCAGATCCTCCCTCAGAGGACCCTCTAAATGACGATTCTTCTGATGATGTCGCCCCTCTTCCCAAACCTGATCCTGTGTCCTCTCGAGGGCAACCTCGTAGGGCGGTGGCAGATAAAGCCCGTGCCTTATTCCAGAAAGTGCTGTGAATTTGAAAGGGATGGGGAATGCCCCCTTCCTTCCGTACCCTCCACCTCTCTCTCTCGCTCTTACTTGGCAGAGTGTGGAAATTCTTTCCACGCTTTATTTTAGTCATCCCCGTTATTCCATTTTTTATTTTTTGTTTGTTATTTTCTGGGTTTTACGCATCTCTTTTTTCTTTTGTTTCTTTTGTAACCATTATTATACACTTAAATATTCATTGCTGCTAACATGTCCAACATTTCCCTGTGATGCTTTACCTTTCATCACCTCATTCCTCTGTAGATGATTTTCTCTCATTTCGTGAGCTCACAGTACATTGCTTGACGATGCAACCAACCGTCGACAATTTAAAAAAAACAGTACTTGGTTGCGTTCTGTTCCAAATGCTCTTGAAGCTTTGTATGTTTAACCACAATTGGTTTGTATTTAAGTAACTCTTTAATTTACGTAACTCATTGATCTTAGCTTATTGCTATTTACATCTCAGTACCTATTTATAAGTCTGTTTAGCTAGGATTGTTTTCTGTGTTATTGAACATCACTAATCGCCACTTAATTTTTTTGTATGTATATTAATTTTTATAAATCAGACAGTAGGATTTCTTTATGATTACTTTCCCCTGGAGTTTCAAGAATGATCCTTGTATTTATAAAAAAAGCACCCTTCACCGAACCACGTACTCATGAAAATTTGAAGAAGAAGACCTCGACCTGTTTGAACCAGTTCAGCGCCTGGAGGCAGAAGCGCGTGAGCGCCCCACTTTAAAACCAGGAAGCGTGGAAGGCGGACGTAGGCATAGCCTCTTCACCTGAGACGTCGTTGTAACATAGGCGTCGGTTCGACTACCTGTTGGTCAACCATTTACTAACCAACAGTATGCCTTACTTTGTGCCATTATTCAGAAGATAGGCCTAAGAAGACAAAACACGTCAGTGCAGAACTGAAGATGCACCGTGTTGTTAACAGTTTACAAGATGCTTCCACTTCAACGTCTACAATCAACCCTCAAGAGCGTGAGTACAAATTAACGGTGCTCAACCTTGGCCAAGGAACTGTCCCCCCTTTTTTTTCTAGCCTTTATTTGACGATGTGCACATTTAGCTAGGAAGTCATGTTCAAACTGTCTGGTTTAATCATTTGTGGCGTGTTCAATAACATAAGTTGTGTTCCCGTTCCCCTCTATCAAGTTTGAAATTTTATTGCCCGAGAGGAATGTGTTCAAAGTAGTGAGTAGAACTTTTGGTATTATTTCAGTCACCATTTTTACTTTCATTGGTTGATTAGTCATTTGATTATTGATTTACGATTTAATTGATTTGACCATTTTCTTGGCATTTTTCATTTTTCATATACCATGCGGTCGTTATTCAAATTTCAATTAGGTAGTTTTGCTGTTTTTTCCTGTGTCAGTTAGGTGAAAATTCCTGTTTTACTTTATGGAAATAAACGCCATTTTTAGGTTAAAATTATTAACTGTTTTTAACTTGACCTTTACATTTTGAAATGACTAAATGAATTATCACATGAGGTGAGATATGACTTAAGGGTAAGTTTATATTTACGTCAATCTAAAGCTATCGGTGTCAATCCTTTATTGTAATGTTTTACGGTATTACCTCCCGGTGGTCCTTAGGACGTCTTGACTTTTACAGTATTGCTCCCCCTAACTCTTTGTGAAACTGTCGTTAACGTAACTGATTCAGTCCAACCACACTTGATTGGGATTTACTATTCTGCGCCCTGGAGTAGCGTCTGAACATCAAAGTGATATCGGTGCCGACAGTCCCGGTATAGAATAATCTGTGGACTTGAACGTGTGTAGGGAAAGCAAACCGTCTTCGTTGCGGTTCTCTAGTTTGTCAAATGTGAGAGTGTTGGCGCTCTATCCTTCAGGCTCGGGTCCGGAAATCAGAAACGGGGAGGCCTTTCCCGGAAATATTTCCCACAGGAGGATGAACAACACCTTTTTCTCGGAAAGAAGAAGCTAAGAACTGGGGCGTTGGAAATTCAGGAACAGGACAGTGAACCACCGACTCGGGAGACAAAATAGCGGTTTTACACATTTCAGTGGTGCTGTTCTCCCACAGTTAGAGGACCAAATGATTTCGAAACGATTCAGGCTTTAATACAGGAGTCTCATCACAATTTCCTGGAGGATATAACCAAGCATCCAGCGCTTTCCTTCTCTCGTAAGTCCTAGCTGGCTTAAGAATGGGCTTAGGCTGAGTAATAGCTCTAATAGGATGGTGACTTTTCCTCTGTCGTCGGGACTTGTTACAATCTCGAGACAAAAGGTAGGACGCCACTACTGCAGCCACCCCATAGGAGTCGCCATCACTACTAGAACCAGAACTCTTAGAGACTTCAGAAGAAGCAGGACTGTCATCCATGAGTTCTGGACTATTCAGAGTCTCTGTCACAGGATCAGGACCCTTCGGATACCAGAGAATGTGCCTCCTAAGATAAACTGGAGGTTCAAACCAGGCCTTTAACTGGATATGGTGAGCTCTTACCAGTTCACCATCATGCAGTCTCTGTAGCTCATAGGTGACCTAATTCTCGTGTATCTTAGTAACACGTAATGCCCCTTCAAACCTAGGGATGAGCTTGTTCGTCAGAAGGTGTCCCAACAGGTGCACCTTCTTAAGCACCAGAGAACCCTCTTTAAACGGTTTGTACCGAGAATATCCATCAGCCCATGGGTCTCTCGTTTCTGCTGATAGCAACGGGATACTATCAACATCGTGAGCACCCTTCAGTATGTTCTCAGCTGGAGTACAGCCAATCTCAGTGTGGTGGGAATGGTTGTAGCTGAGAACTGCTCAGGATAAGAACTGGTCCCATTTCCGAGATTCCCCAGAAATCACCCTCAGTAACTCACCAATGGTACGATTCACCCGTTCCACGGCACCGTTACTAGAGGGTTTATACGGAGTTGTTTTCACATTTACAACATTGTACTGCTCCAACAACTCAGTAAATTCTTGGGAAATAAACTCAGGGCCGTTATCAGTCAATATCCGGACTGGAACACGAGGAATAACAGGAAAAACTCGGTCTTCAAGCGCCTGGCATATCGTACTGCTCTTCTTATTCCTTATGGGTACTGCCTTCACCCACTTGGAATAATGGTCGACTACCATCAGACACCCAATAAAACCAGTACTGGTTGTTGGGAGACTCACAAGGTCCATAACAACCAATTCAAAGGGAGAAGAGGTCACTATTTTCAAAGTCGGCAGGGCAACCACCTCCCTTGAGACCTTACAAGTCTGACATTCCCAACACCTCCGGCACATATCTCTGATTACATTAATCAAAGATAAGTGCCAGACGAGTCGACGGAGCATTGCAATCATTTTTCCGATCCCCCAGTGAGCATTCTGGAGGTGTGTCTTGGCAACTAGGTCAATCAGGACATTGAAGGTGACTACTGGGACTACTGAACCATCTGGGTTCCACTTCACTAGCAAACCCTGGTGAACTTCCAGGTTCGACCAACATCTCCTATAGGGTAGACAGGAGCATGGAACTCGAGATGCAGGAACCCCAGAGTAGATCATCTTAATGTCAGATTGAATCTGTCGATGATCTCCTTGGATCTTGGACACCTGACTAAAGGACAGAAGAGCATTTCCGGAGAACACTCCCTGATCAGATTCAGGATCAGTTACCTTTATAACAGTGTTCTCGGTATGCAGGGAAGAGACTGAGAGTACCCTGGGAGACAACTGAAGAACAGTAGTGCGGTCATACACCACCTGTTCTCGGGGTGAATCCAGTGTCAGGTAGACTGCGTCCAGTATATTCTTACCAAGAACAAAACAAAAGTTAATGTCTTTGGCAGCTACCACCGCATAGTTTCACAGCGGTAGCCTCCACCCAGAAGGACACTTCACCTCTAACTGGACGTAGCCTAGAATGCTGGTGCAGGAACCAGTCAACCCCTCTAGCTGTTCTCTTGACAGTACCTGGTACTCTATGCCAAGTTGGCTCAGTACAGACTCACTTACTAGACAAACCTGTGCTCCTGTATCAACAAGAGCACAAAATAAGGTCTCCTGCATCATTACTATACCTACTGCCGGGTATTGAGACACATGGGTACAACTGGACTGACGAGGTGCCTTTTCTGTCACGTACTAGATTACAAGACAATCCTCCGGCGCTTCCTGATCATCAGTGATCAAGCCCTCAGCATCAGTAACACGAGATTTCACCTCCGCCTTATGGCCCAGAATCACGTCAGTTGGAGGGACGTAATTGCGGAGCTCGATCAGAGGGTTAAAATGCACTCCAGACAGACACTAAAGATGCACACACTGAGGCTCAGTCACGGATGGATAACGATAGACTACGGGACAAGTGGGACCCCAATGGACCCAGATTTCCAGGTCCAATAACTTTGATGCTGCCAAGAGCAATTCCAGAGCTGTGACTGTACCTGGAAATCTCATTGCCTTGATCCTGTTCCTGCTAGTCTTGTCCAGTTTGAAGCCTAGTCGACCAGCGTCTTTCAGAGACCGCTGAATTAAGGCATCCCAGAGCTTGGCTCCCTTCAGCGGAGAGTCGGGTGCGACACCTGACCCTTCTGTCCAGCAGTTCACGACTAACTCCAAGGATTCGATGAGAGAGTCTGGACCACCACGAACCTCCTTATACAAGGCCAGTCCAGTAGGCAACTTGGGAGTGCTGGGTTCAGTGGCAAACAGTCAGTTAATGCAGGCCAGCGGGATAACCACTCAGCTGCGGCATTCTGATCACCTGGACAGTAATTAACAATAAAGTTAAATTCGAACAGGTCCTCCAGTGTCCGTGCTAGACGACTGTCCACCATCTTCATGTCATGAAGGTACATCAGGGGGCGGTGATCAGAATGGATCACGAAGAACTGACCATAGAGGAAGGCCCTGAAGGTTTTCACTCCCCATCGCAGAGCAGCCAACACCCGCTCAATGGTAGAGTAACGGGTCTCGCAGTCAAGGAAAGTCATGGAGTCGTACGCTACCACCTGACGCTCCCCTGGATGCTTCAAGGACTCCTGGTACAAACAAGCACCAGCACCCTCACCCGAAGCGTCGACAAACAACTCCAAGGGTTTAGCATCAGCGGAGTAGTCAGGGTATGACAACATAATGTCTTCCTTGATCAGTTCCTTCAAGCGCACAAAGGCACCGTCCAATTCTGCAGTCCACTTCAGTTTCCTAGTCCCTTGGGATTTTCGTCCTCCAGTCTTTGCAGATAATGGTTTGGCTATCTGTGAGCACATGGGGATAAACTTCCGTTGGAAGTTTACCAGTCACAGGAATCCCTGTAGCTCACGCACAGTGGTCGGTTTAGGGAAGTCCTCCACTTTCTGGAAGTATTCTGGTAGCTTACGCATACCAGAACGTCCAACTAGGTGACCAAGATACTGGACCTCGGCTTGAACCCAAGAACACTTCCCAAGTTTTATCTTGAGTCCATGCTTCTGGAGAGTAGCCAAAACTCGTTCTACCAGTTTCAGGTGTTCCTCGAAAGAAGACCCAAGTATCAAGATGTCATCAATGTAGACAACCACCTTGGCTTTCGGGAACTCTTGGAGAATACTCTGCATTTCTCTCTGGAACAATGCAGGTGCATTTTTCAGTCCAAACGATATGCATCTGAACTCCCAGTGTCCAAAGGTGTCCTCTGCCAACAGTAACTGGTAGTATCCACGAACCAGGTCAAGGGTTGTAAAGTATTTGACTCCTTGAAGTCCAAATACGGAATCGGCCATGTTAGGCATCGGGAACTTATCAGAGACAGTCACCTTATTCAGTCTATGGTAGTCCACACACAACCGTATACTATTGTCCTTTTTCCGGACTGGAACAATGGGTGAAGACCAAGGAGAGATGTTGGGTTCAATAATACCCAGTTCATGCAACTCCTTGCACTGTTCCTCGATGGCATCAGCAACGGGTTTAGCAAACCGTCGAACTCTCTGATAAATGGGCGTCTCGTCATACAGGTGGATGCGTATTGGTGTGCTTGAGCACTCTCCCACATCATGATCACCAGTACTGATGACCGGAAGATGACGTCAAAGCATTTGACAAAACTGGTCCTTCTGAGAAGAGTCTAGTTCGTCGGAGATAGACAGATTGCCTATCTCTTCCAATACGCTCGGTTCAGAAGTCAGGTCACACTCCTGTGCTATCAGGCAGGATAGAGGAGCATCCACCATTGCTATGGTGAACACCTTCCCCAAGAGATCGCCCTTCTTGATCTTGGCAGTTTCTTCAGATGAACCCTTGATTAAAACTGAGGCTTTTCCATCTTTCAGTTCGAGGATGCCAGGAATTGCTGTAACTTTCCTTGACAGACCAGGGGTTATGATGTCGCCATCATAATACATTTCTGGCCAACAGTTGGTCGGACAAGCAGGGCACCTAAAAGAGGTGTCAAGTCCCTTAGGAAAGTTAACAGTAACTGGAACAAGTACTGGCTCAATACTGGCAATCCTCATTGAATCAGTTGCATGGATTTACGCACTTGCTGACAACAGGCTCCACGTACCGGGACATAATACTCCCAAAGAGGCTCTTGGGGAGTACTGCCAATGCTCAGCCGATTTCGGGCTCTGTCAACTCTCACCCCATTTGCTCTCAAGAACTGGTAACCAAGCACTACGTGCTCAGCCATAGTCTCTGAAGGCACTACATGGAACACATCCGAGGCGAATGTCATTCCATGCAGTATAGGGGTCAACAGTACAGTACCTAAGGTCTTAGGTCCTGTTTGCCCTAAACCCTTCAGACCAATGGTGTTGGGTACCATCTGCAGCTGGTAATCCCGTACTACTCTCGATGACAGGAGGTTGACCTCAGCTCCGGAGTCAATGAGATCATCCAACGCTACCGATGGAAACTCAGACATGGTCACTGGGACCACCATGAGTGGTACAGGAGCCAACTGCGCCAGGTTAACCCTACGAAGGGTTTCCAATACTGCCTCAGTTTCTGCTTCCTCCCTGGAGGAGTCAGTTGGAGAAGCTCTAGACTGTGTCGAGGACAGGTTATCACAGGCCAATCTTGAAAGAGCCATTGGAGGTGCAATGACTTTTTCAGGTTGAGGGGTAACCTTGGAAATCGAGATTTCCGAGGCTGCCACCGGAATGTTAGGAGTACGCACCCTAGCACTCACACCCTCCTTCGATGTAGCCCCATCTTCTACATCGAAGGTCTAGTGTTTAAAGCCCTATGATACTCCTCAGTTCTTGACTTCCTGGGCTTTGCCTTCTTGCTCCTCTTCTTCTTCCCCACAGTCCGAGAAGGAACACTGGACTCGTTCCCACTTCGGCTCTCCCGGCTACTGGCTGATCCGGAATAGGATGACGGGGTCGGAAAAGCACTCACCGGTACTGCTCTCCACCTTGAAGGAGTCTGGACAGAGATAGTCTCCCCCAGGGCTGCGGGCGTTAGCTGTGTTCTGGAGAGGTGATCTGCTTATATCTGGCGTCTGTCGTCTACGCTGTGCCACATGATGGTTGGACGAGCCACAACGTAGGCAGAGGTTGAGGCGTCTGCGACACTCGTCCATAAAGTGCCCTGACTTTCAGCACCATACACAGTACCTTCTCTGGAATTGAGGAGACCTATCAGGGGTGTGCGATGGTGGCAGGCGTACTTCTACAGGTGCAGGTTTGGGGACAGGTCGAGGAGGAGTGCGTAAATACGCTCTGTCAGGTCCAGGTGAACGGCTGGGGGCAGCCATGGTAACCCTGTCGGCATACGAGCCGTGCCACACGACTGATGGCCAAATCCTCTCCCTTCTGGCTTTGCTGACGGGATGCCTCGTCGAGAACACTCAACAGATGTAGAACATCTTGCCAAGTGGCCTGACGGCCAGCGGAGACATTAATGGTGGCCAGAGACTGTTCCAGCCAACTCGCAACTCTGCTTGGAACAGTTCTTAGGAGCTTCCGCCTAAGCTCCCTCCGGTCCAAACTACGGCGAGGATAGGCCGACTTGTACAGGGAGGCTAACTGGATGGCATAGATTTTCAGTAGTTTGCCCTCGCCACAGGTGGCACTGCTGAACCGGGCCTTTCTACCCGCATCACACCTCTCTCGGGCTTCTCGGCACCAGTCGAGGAGACATTCCTGACGGGGTGTGAGATCTCGGGACCCCCCATGGCCGAGAACGCCTCATGGATTTCTCCCTTTAGAAATCTTCCAAGGTCAACAGTCCACCTGCCAGAGCTTCCTGCGGTATATTTACTAGCACAGTAGGCCTCAAAATCCCTCAGGAATTGGGCAAAACTCTTATCAGTTTCCAGCTGGAAGATTCCAGGCTTGGGGTTCCTCCTGCAGTCGAGGACCTTAAGCAGATTAGACAGACTGCGTTCTGTCTGGAGGGACTTGACGTGGTTGGTGGAGACTGTCATCTGAGGTGACACTGAGACAGGAGCTGGAAGTGTCACTACCAGAATCTTCACTGGTAGACTCCTGTGATGTTGACGTCATTTCGGGTATGGCTGGTGGTGTCCTTGGCCTGGCGTTTCCATTTTGGGATAGCCCCTGTCTGGGCAAGAACTGCCTCAGCGCTGGCTGCTGGAGCCTTTTCTGGCCCACTGGATTCGGCCGGGTTGATCAAGTACTGCTCCCCTAGTCCACTGGCTGCAGTCTCTGGTGGACTAACGGGGTTAGTTGCCGCAACCGGCGAGGAAGCAAGCAGTCAACTTGACACAGGAAACTCCCAGAAGCCTGGTACAGGGGGGATTAACGGTGTGAACCCTGGAGGGGGCTGGAGACCTCCAATCAGTGGCTCTGCTCCAGTCACTGGAATTGCCAGACCATTGTAATTTGGCCAAGCTGGGGATGTAGAAGGAGCACTGGTGGTCACTGTCGTCGTAACCCCAGTGGCAACGTGGCACGTTGGTGACGGCTCCACGCTTTTCAGGGCCGCCACTTCAAGTGTCAGGGACTTGACCTGAGTTACCAGGTCACTGACAATCTGGCCCAGACTCGCCACATCCCATCTCAGGCTCTTCTTAGCCTTTCGGTGTTTACTGGATAACGATGCCATCAATAAAGGTAGGTGTTTCCCGGGTCTGGGCACCAAAAATTATGTAGTGGATGCGGACTGTGGCCAAAAGGTAGCACCCAAACTGCCTAGTGTCCAAATGCCGACCACAACCCGACGTTCACTACACAACAAATATACAACGGTGGGATACTAAAAAACCTAAGTAACAGGTCAAGAGAACGGAGCTCTGGGCACCACCCCTTGATTTATAATGGACAAGGGGACCCAGCTAGAATCTTGCTTTTTATCTTCCCTTTCATTTAACGTGCTGAATTAACAGGTAGCTTGACCCCTGATTCATTTCTGGGGAATCAGTAGAATTTCTGTTATCTATATTCTTTAGGTAAGATGGTTTTAGCTCAAGAAAAAATGTTAGAACATTAGGTGAAAGGAAATATTGTTTGTACTGATAACTGAACACAGTGTGGGAAAATAAATTTTAAATAACTTGACTAAAGAAAACAGTGGCTGAGGAAAGGACATCATGGTGAGAGGTTCTGGAATGAAATGCTGTATTCATAAAAACAAGCAAAAAAATACTTATTTGTATATGAACAAAAAAACTATTAGGAATAATATTATATCAGTTAAAATAATCAATTAAAGGCAAAATTAGCATCCCTTTTGCATATTGTACAAGCAATAGAAAAATACTAAGCTACATGCAAGATATATCACTACATAGTTACAAAACGGAACTTCAAAATCCTAACAAAACCATGACTGCAGACCCTGAGGATTTGAAAGACTTAGACATATTAGGATTCTCAACATAGTCAGCCTCTAAAACAAAAGAAACATTTCTTCAGAACTAAGCTTAAAGGAGAACCTCGCAATACTATGGTTTTATAACATCGGTAATGACCAGTAATAAACTTGAACACTTACTATCTAATAAACCATCTATAAAGAACATATAACTGTGAAAAATACAGTACCAAAATAATTTTCCCTAAATCAATACTGTCCTCATCAATCTCCCGTCCACCATCAGGCTGCAAAGTCACTTAAACAGTCCTAAATTCTCTCATTCTTGGAAGGGGTTTTGAATAAGTCTGAATTCAGACTAAACTCGAACACAGTCACTCTCCTACTAACATTTGAATTCACTTCTTGGGCCTCCGACCACATATGCCATTTCAATAGCTCCGGTGAACTATTAATGTTTATGACACACTCTCATATAGCAACACAGTAGCTTACTTCTAGTTAAAAGGCAAATTATATGAATACAGAGCAGTATCACAGACTACTACACACTGATAACAGGTAATAATCCACATTCATAATGTTTTGCGATACAGTGGATTCCAGGGACGGATGTACTCACTCTTTTCTATATACATACAGTAGTGTGAAAGCTAAACTTCCCTTACACTCCCTACTGAGTGTAGGGGCTGCTGTCAATACATGGAAAGGAATAATAACAGATTAAGACATTTTTGGAAAGAGGGCCTTGAGGAATACAATAAAATTAAATAATGCATTTTATACAATATAAACCATTAAAGTTTTCTTAGACAGAAAACCTTATATATTGCATCGCTTTTAGGCGGGACTGTCCCCTTTTTTCAACGCCTGTCAGTTTTGTTCCACTTTGTTCCCATTTGTCCTGCTTTTTGGGCTGTAATAACAAAACTGTCCCCATTAATAAAATAGTACTAATATTCTGTTTAATTTTGCCATTCCAGTGAAAAGTATGATTATCAAAGGATTCTCTTATATATATATATATATATATATATATATATATATATATATATATATATATATATATATATATGGGCTCAAGCCATATCATCCTGATAGAAGGTTCCTAATGGTAGCTTCCTAAGGGATATTTGACTACAGTGATATTCCCAGAGAATTTACCTTTAAAGTCTCCAGAATTCTAACTCCTGGCACGAATATCCTTAAATTTCTCTCAAGGATGTCGCATAATATCAGGGGACGTATTCTTGACACGCCACATAGCAATCTGCACCCCGAATAGCGTTTACGCTTCGAGGGGGAAAGTGGCAGAATTAGAAGGGGAGCTGTAACAAGGTTACCCTAGTTCCCATACTACTATTGAGTATCACAACAGCGCCATATCCAAGATGGCGGACATTCCTAATTCTCTAGTGATTTCACACGGTGGTGTTCCCTGTTGATCTGACATTTTCGATCGATTTTCAAGGATTATTATTATGCAATCTCCAGCTTCTTTCGCCTCTGGAAAGTTGAGTATTGAATCTTTACAATATGTGTATTTTAGCTCCTGTTTCGCAGTGAAATTAGAGTAATTTATTGTGACTAGGTGTTAGGCCTGTCACCGGAGGCACCATGGGCGCTGTCGTTCATTAGGCATGTGTTATTTTGTTAGTAGAACAACATTCCCGGTTTAAATAGCATTAATGATTTAATTATGGAAGCTATTGAGGCATTTTATACTTGTAAAGATATTTATATGCATAATTTTCCTTTTCTGTGTCGATCGTATATGTCAGAGTTTCGTTGATATAGGTAACCGAGATCTCGTCTTGCCTAGGTAACCTAACTTTCGACATTTCCCCGGTTACCCTCGTGTATTGGTTATCAATTCATCGGAGATTGATATCTCCTAGAATTATCATATAACCAATACTCGTCTCTATAGAAATTTAAGGGTAATCTCTCTTCCCTCTGAGTGTAGCCTTAGGCTACAACCCTAGTGGGTCGTGCCTCGAGTTTTCATTCAGACATGACTAGCCTAGGGTTTTCTGTCTCGTCCCTTAACCGCAGATGGCAGGTTTTGGGATTCAGTCAGAACCTCTGTGTATTTAGTCTTGTGCCGACAGTAGGCCGGCAGGGTGAATAGTCATTCCCCTGCTAGCTAGGCTGCTGACATAGGAGGCTACCCCTCCCTAGGCTACACCTAAAGTGGTTGTATGATGCCGCCACCTTCTCCCTGTGGCCTAGTAGGCTAGTCCTGTGCTCGCAGACCCTAGGCTGAAGGCGCGGCACTGGAACTCTGTTTCTCCCTTGTTGAGAGGAGGCTGCACTGCTGCCGTCCCCTTAACTGTATTGGCAGACCCTAGGCTGGGGAATAGAAGATTCTCCTGCCGCCTAGGATGGCGCCGATACTGAAACAGAGTTTCTTAAGGGTGTGTAGGACCGGTAACCTTGCTGGCTCCTTCCACACATCATACAGGACCCTTTTCCCTCCCCTTTGTCCTTTTAAGATGTCCGAGCCATTGTCTTTCTTTGAGCCGTTATCCTGCAACCTCACCGTTGCCGGTGGGTTGCGGGGGCTGGCCAGACTCCCTCTCTGCAGCTGTTGTCCGGCTGCCTGCGGCTATGCCAGCTGCAGGCAGCCATGACAACTGCCGGCGGCCATGTTGGCTGCCGGCGACCATGTGTTTTACAACTTGTCAGCGACTATGATGGCTGCTGGCGGCTCTGTAAGCTGCTGGGAGTCATATCATCTGTCGGTAGCCATGATGGCTGTGGTGGGAAGTCCCATTTGTCACCAAGGTTCTTCAGTTCTCCCTTGGACTGCTGGCCACAAATTCTGTTGTCGGGGCTACCGCCGGCCAGGACGGTACATATAGGTGCTGACTCAGCACGCCGACTGTACTAGTGCTGCAGGATGCTAGCCTGCCGGCTGCGTGCCGGCTGGAACTTGCCTGCGATAGTACTGTGACTGAAACATTCTCCCCTTCCATTCTCCCATTTTTTTCTGGAGAAAGGCAGTAAATTCGACTTTTACATCCTTAATTACTGCATACATACACAGTAATAAGGTAGCCTTCACTCCATGCTGTCTCTCTCTCTTTTAGCTAGCTTTCTGGCTGTGCCAGCAGGAACTAGCTATGCTGGCTGAATTACAGTATTTGTTTATACAGGTAGTCAGTATATTTGCAGTATAGGATAGACTGCAGATAGAAAAACTACTGTATATATTATACTAGTAGTTATTTTCCAATATATCTTGGGTATCCTTGCCCGGGTGTTTGCTGAGACCAATCCTATATTGAAAGAATAGAATTCCTTCAATATTCTGATTAGAAATCAGTTTTCATATTACTCTATAATATTAAATATTTCAAAGGGCTGGTGGTATTACACTTCTAACCCTTAAAGGGTAGAACCCTTATCCTTGAGTCTCCCTGATCAGGCAACTCTATGATTTAATATTGTAAGGGAGGTCACTGCAAATAGGCTGGGTAGGATACACAAATATATGTCTTTTATATTTCCTAGTCCAGTTGGCGTTATGCCGGCTGGACCGTGCCATCAGATGCTTGCCACAAAGGCAGCACACTGGCTGAACTACATTATATATAATTATACAGTAGCCAGTAATTTGCAATATAGTATATACTGCAAACAGAAAACTATAGTATGATTATACAATAGTTATTTCTAACATATCTTGGGTACCCTTGTGCGGGCTTCTGCTGGTACCGTTCCGATATTGAAAGAATAGAGTTCCTTCAATACTCTGATTAGAAATCAGTCATCCTTACCCCACAGTGTTAAGAATAAAAAGGGGCAGTGACTTGTACACTTCTCTACCCCTAGGGGTTAGAACCCTTTAGTTGGAGCTCCCTTGATAGAGGAATCTCCTTTTAGTTAATACTGAGGGGAGGTAACAGCATTTGCTTGCAGGGGATGCACAAGTATGTGTCTCCCACTATCCCTTTCTAGCTTACTATCCTAAGCTATTTTGTTAAAAGATGACTTTTATATATTGCTTATCAGTGAGATAATCAATTGTATACTCATTTCCTTTCTTTACAGGAGGAACCCCAGATGACATGTGTTGCAGTCTTTTTTACGGTCATAATACATGCAGGTTTCATGCCCCCTGCATTATTATTTCCGAATCCCTGCATTATTGGAACCCACAAGTTTGCAATGTATGTCTGACCTTAATGTCCGAGGGTTTCGAGAATCCCAAGTCGATAGAGTCTAGGGATGCAACTCGTAACAAACTACGCAACTGAGTGAGAGGCTTCCAGAAAATCTCTCCGGGACCATACCTACCTAATGATAGGATGCGTAACCTACTATTCCCGAAAGCAAGTAAGGAAATAGTGGTGCCCCAGGCATGACTCACAGCTCCCTGCGGCCAGATAGCCTTTGAGACGAAGGGCAGGAAGCCCCCACGGGAAGAGGGGGAGAATGCCGTGTCGGAATTGTTTCCGCCTGTGCCGGCTCTAGAGCCATTGACATCGACATCTTCACCCCCTACCCATCTATTAGCTGGAATGGACCATTTCTGGGCCCATATGAAAGGTCTATTAGAAAACTTTCGCAAACAAGACGAAGAGGAGGAGGCGAAATGCAAGATAGAGCTCTGTGAAGCTCCACTTGTCGCTCCCCAAGTGTCATACAAACGACCCAGAGACCAAGACCTTCCGACATGCTCCAAAACCAATCCCTGGAGGTTTGCGGAGCTAATGCTGATTTTAAACGGCAAATTCTACATCTCGGACAAGATGGGTGCGGTTCCTTTGGACGAAATCCAGTTTTGGCCAAGCTTTGAAGCTTTTCCTAATTGTTTCAATCGACTGAGACATGAAACAATGTCAAGAAAAGAAACGGAACTGAAGGAGGTCATGATTCTCGACCATGATAAAGCACAGGCTATCTTGTCAAGTAGCCTGAGAAAGGCGGGTTACTCGGTGTCGAAATTATTCACACTAGGTAACAGACACCCTTCCTTTCTTACTCCTGCTTCAATATCATTCCCCTTTACGTGGAAGGCATTTAAGTCTGTTGCCAAAGCAGTGGTGGCAGGTAGACCATGTCCTGCACTCGAGGAGTGCAAGCCTCTGTCACTAGCCTTTCCCAGGCAGGAGAAGGAATGGAAGGAAGTCCACTTAACCTTTTCAGGGGGAAGACTAGACGCCGATGTCGCTAGACGACAGTTTAGTGAGAATCTCCCTAAATTATCTGAGTTTCTTTTGAGTAAGGAACAAGAGACAAAGGAGAGGCTTGCAGCCTCCCTATCCCTACAGAATTGCATAGAGTTGTGTTCAACCCACCAAAGTACCCCAGACATGCTCAGGGTCTTGGCCAAAATGCATATGGCCACCTTAGTAAAAGACCTTTATGCATTTATGAAGGCTAGGAGAGCCTGTAGAGAGTTTGTGTTCGCTGCCACAACAGTGAAACAGGAAACCAGGAAGCTGATATCTTCCAACATCTGGGGTAGAGACCTCTTTCAAAATGAGGTAGTTAGAAAGGTGATTAAGAAGGCCACCACGGAGAACATAGGACTTCTCCAAAAGTGGGGCATCCTTTCAAAGAGAAAGTCTTCCACGGTTGTGGGTCCCCAACCTAAAAGGAAGACGGAAAAGTCTAGAAATATTCCTCGGGCTGTTCAACAACATCCCACAGTTGCAGTGACTGCGGTGCCACAGGCAAGTGGTCGGATATGTAAACCTTCTGATCAAGCAAAGCAAAGAGATGCTTCTGGTAGGAGGGAGATTCCTTCAGGATCACTGGATCTTCGATCCTTGGGTCCAAGGCCTAATCAAGATGGGACTAGGATGGGAAGTAGACATGCCTCCACCATCATTTGCTCAACTCTTCCTTCACTCCAAAACCCTCCTGGAAGAGTATACCTTAGAGCTCTAGAGCATACAGGTGGTAAGGAAAGTATAGTCCATCGAATTCCAGGGAAGGCTGTTTGGTGTTCACGAGAAGGACTCAAGAAGTCATTCTGGACTTGTCACCACTCAACAAGTTCAAATAAAACAGCAAGTTCAGAATGTTAATCCTTCTGAACAGAAAGACCTTATTTCAAAAAGGGGTAGTCGCAGTCTTGTCAGACCTGAAAGATGTCTATTGGCAGCTTTCAGTCAATCACCCCCTCCCCTCCTACCTAGGATTCAAGTTACAAAGGATAACGTATATCCTAGGAAAGATACTTGTCAGACTAAATACAGTCCTATGTATCTTCACAGGATTGGCGGACACAGTCACACAAAAACCAAGCCTAGAAATGGTTCAGGCAACAACGTACCTGGACGAAAGACTGGAGTGGGCAGCACCCGAAATGGCTGGTCTATGAGCATCCAAGGAAGTGATCCGGTTCCCGGAACATCAGGGATGCAAGTCAAGCTTCAAGAAGTCTCGATTCTCTCCAGCTCAAAGGCCTCAATGGTTAAAAAACCATTGAAACCTGTGGTCACACCAACTCTCCTTTCCCTTGGGAATGTAAAAGGAGATCGCAGGGTCGGTCAAGAGACTATGGTAATCAGTCAGGATTCCAAGACGCTAACAGGGAGGAGTTCAGAACTCTCTCCAGTTCGCAATAGTGACCGACCCAGTGCTAAGAGCACAGCTGAAAGATGTGTTAAGAGTCTGGAGAAGATATGTATCAAACGCTTGAAGAGATCTAAAAGGACCGATATCGGTCTTTCCTTAGTCGCTTCACTAACAAAGGTCAAAGGCCAAAAGCCTATTGAGGACCGTGCCCTTGCAACTACCCCAACTATTGAAGATCATCCGCATGGATGCCTAGTCGGAAGACTGAGGTATTCACTCCCATCAGAGGAAAGTCCAAGGGATTTGGTCATTTCTATCCAAGACCATGTTGGACCTGTCATAGGTGGAGAACCTTTCATCGAAGAGATAATGGGACGTCAGAACCGACAAGGCTAGAGAACGTCTCATACAGTCTAAGTGACGTTAACCATCCCTTACCTAAAGGGGTGGCACCTATCAGCAGTTCATGTACAATTGATACACAATGTGACTGCGGATGCTCTACTCGGGCTCAAATCGATAGAGCTAGAATGGTCCACAGACGCAGACCTATTCTCTCCCAGATCGGAACAAGTCCCCGAGCTGCAGATCGACCTCTTCGTCACGAGCGTCATAAAAAAACTACCTCGATATGTAGCCCCATACGAGGATCCTCTAGTGGAGATAACAGACATCATGTTTCTAGTATAGAAGGGATGGACTCAGGAATTCCTGTTCATCTCATCCAATCTCCTGCTGAGATCCTTCCAGGGAGGAGTGGCTCTGTTGGCTCCCAAGTAGCCCAAGAGCAATCTGTTCCCTTTAGTGAAGTAACTGAAGGTGAGGCTGGCCCTAGTTCTGAACCCACGACTATCTCAGAAGGTTCAGAAGTTAATTGCCTTCGATTTATCACAGAGAGCCCTAGCAGTTAGGAAAAGATTTGGAATCTCAGAAGGCAAAATAGAATTCTTAGAAAAATACAAGTCTAAGTCAACTAGAAGACAATATGAGTCTTCCTGGAAAAAGTGGGTTGCTTTCGTAAAAGCAAAAGGACCAAAAGAAATTTCAATGAACTTCTGTCTGTTCTTCTTTGTCCACTTTCATAATCAAGGTCTGGTGGCCAACACGATAACTACGTGCAAGTCAGCCTTGACTAGACCTCTTCTGTATGCCTTTCAAGTGGATCTGGCGAATGAAATCTTTAATAAGATTCTGAAGGCATGTGCAAGGCTTGGGCCTGCAGCACCACCAAGGCCCATCTCGGGGTCTTTGGACAAGGTCCTACATTATGCCTCATCTGTGAACAATGAAGATTGTTCCCTCAAGAATCTAACCCAAAAGGTTATTTTTCTGTTCGCTATAGCCTCCGGGGCTAGAGTTAATTGTGGCCCTATCTAGAGATGAGGGCTACATTCATTTCACAGAAGTGGGAGAACTGAATCTCTTTCCTGATCCAACCTTTCTCGCTAAGAACGAGCTACCCACTAAGAGGTGGAGTCCCTGGAGAATCTGCCCTCTGAAGGAAGATGGCTCTCTATGTCCTGTAGAGTGTCTAAAGGTCTATCTTCGTAGAACTTCAGACTTCAGGGGAGGACAGCTCTTTAAAGGAGAAACCTCTGGATCAAACTTATCCCTAAAACAACTGAGGGCGAAGCTCACCTACTTTATTCGCAGAGCAGATCCTGAGAGTAATCCCACAGGTCACGATCCGAGAAAAATTGCCTCATCACTGAACTTTTTTCAGTATATGGACTTTGAGCGTCTTCACTCATATAATGGATGGAAATCATCCAGGGTGTTCTACAAACACTATGCTAAGCAGGTCCATGAACTGAAGCATTATGTGGTGGCGGGAGGTAGTGTATTAAAACCTGTCGTCTAATTCAGCGATGAACAGCTAATTGATTGGGACTATCAATTAAAGGGAGAAGGGGTCAGCACTTTTTAGTGTGACCCCCTTTTGACTGAGTGTTACTATGGTGACCCTAACTCTGTTCAAATTCTCAGGTGTGAAATTATAGAGATAACACTAGTGCCGTGTGTACATAGTACACAGTGTTGATGGAATATAACAGGTACAGAAATTATGAAGAGAAATTTTATTAAAAACTTTTCTTCAGTCTGAGAGTGGCACTCATCATTACTTTCCTTTCAAAAAAGAAAAATAATTTTTGTATATGTCAGAAGTATAATTCCTTTATCATGGTACATTCGTTTTACTTGTTGATTCATTTAGTCATTTATTGGAAATAAATGTCTATTAGAATGTAATTGCGTCCTAATTCGCCCGACAATTGCATATTTTAAGATGCCAGAGTTCTTTGACTTACTCATGAAGTATACTTCATATCATTGTATGCTTACAAACAATGGATATAATGGACACTGATATTAGTTCGGCAATATATACAAACCTTGAGACTGTTTGTATAATCAGTGTATACTTATGTTTGTTCATACAATATATGCTAACCTTGAGGCCCCTTTTCTACCGTCTAAAATGACTCTTCCCTGTAGGGGGCAGGAAGCACTAACATCGTTTATGATTAGTGATGATGACGGATAACGGTAATGTCATTTGTCTCAAATGGTCCAAATAACCATAGAAATATTGTCCCAAGGTTAAGGCACTGATGAAAATCCACAGATACATTAATGCTCTGGTAGGCTATCATCAGGACGACATGGCTTGAGCCCAAAAAACGGATTTTGAGCGAAGCGAAAAATCTATTTTTGGGTGAGATGGCCATGTCGTCCTGATGGACCCACCCTTCTTTTCTAAAGAAAAGATCTTCACAGTATACCTCCCGAACCTGCTGTATCTGTAGCACCATGCTCAATGCTACAAGGAATGTCCGCCATCTTGGATATGGCGCTATTGTGATACTCAATAGTAGTATGGGAACTAGGGTAACCTTGATACGGCTCCCCTTCTAATTCTGCCACTTTCCCCCTCGAAGCATAAACGCTATTCGGGGTGCAGATTGCTATGTGGCGTGTCAAGAATACGTCCCCTGATATTATGCGATATCCTTGAGAGAATTTTAAGGATATTCGCGCCAGGAGTTAGAATTCTGGAGACTAAAGGTAAATTCTCTGGGAATATCACTGTAGTCAAATATCCCTTAGGAAGCTATCATTAGGAACCTTCCATCCGGACGACATGGCCATCGCACCCAAAAATAGATATATGTATTGTGAACATATTTTTGTTCGTGGGTACCAATTTTCGTTGTTTTATAGAAAAATGGTTCGTGGATTCATAAATTTGTGGATTTCCGTTTTGAAACTTTTACGTTTTTGGTTATTAGTTGAACCTCAATTATGATAAAGTGATCATTAGCAATGCATTGCTTTTATTATTTTATTAAAAAATTTAATAATTAATACTAATTAAGGGATTACTACAAGTGGTTATAATGTCGCTGCCAAAAAAGAAAATTACAGAACCACCCAAGTTCTTCTAATATAGCATGCCAAGCTAAAACATTCCTCAAAATCTTTTGTTGTTATTCAGTGGTAATTAACAGCACTTTCTCATTGTGATTTTCTATGTTTTGTGGTTTGAAAAAAAGTTTTTATTATATTTAATGTTTTTTATGTGTAGTGCTGAAAACATGTCTTGCTTTATGCATATTAGTAGCTAATACTATTTTTGTTATGTAATAGCTATTTATTGATGAAAATATTAAAATGAATAAGAAATAAAAAACAATGATTTTAATTTTATTTTTATTCAGAAAATATATGAAAAAATGCAATATATAGGAAAAAAATATAAAAAGAATAAACTGTAGTAATCTCTGAAAATGACTAAACCTACAAAAGGAAAAAAATAATTATTATAATGCACACCAAAATAAAGCATTCACAATAACAAATAAAAATAATTAGTAATCCACAATGGTTTAGAAAATGCAGGTCACCAACACAAATCGAATGTGTCAAATTTCAATACCAAAATTTGACAGTATAAAAATTTTTGTTGGATTTGTAAATTCGTGGATTCGCCCACCCACGAAGACCACGAAAATTGGTACACTACGAACAAAAATACGTTCACAGTATATATATATATATATATATATATATATATATATATATATATATATATATATGTATATATATACATATATGTATATACATATTTTTGGCCTCAAGCCATGACGTCCTAATGGAAGGTTCCTTTAGTAGCTTCCGAAGCGTATACATGACTACAGTGATATTCCCAGTTAATCAAACCAAAGGTTTCACAGAATTCTAACTTCTGGCGTGAGTACCTTTAAGATTACTCTTAAGGGTATCGTATATCATCAGGGGACGTATTCTTGACACGCCACATGGCAATCTACACCCCGAATAGCCCTTACGCTTCGAGGGGGAATACGTGGCAGAATTAGAAGGGTAGCCGCAATAAAGGTTACCCCGGTTCCCCTACTACTATCGTATCACGACTGCGCCAACTCCCTCTGGCGGCCATTCCTTTATCTGTAGCGACTCGCTACGGTTGTGTTCCCTGTCGATCTGACATTTTCGATCGATTTCTGGGAATCTTTATGCTTTCTACGGCTTCTTTCTCCATCCAGAAAGTTGAGTATTTATTCTTTACTATATGTAATTTAGTTCCAGCCTCACAATGAATTTGTGTATTTATTGTGTGCGGATCTTCGCCGATCGCTGGTGTCGCCATGGCGCTGTCGTTCTTTGTACATGTGCTATTTAGTTAGCAGAACAACATTCCGGTTAAATAGCTTGATTATTATTATGAAAGCTATTTAGGCATTATATATTGTAAAGATATCTATAAGCATATGTTTTCCCTTTTCCGTGGCGATCGTATATGTCAGAGTTTTGGTGATTTAGGTAACCGAGATCTCGTCTTGTCTGGGTAACATAACCTAGACAACATATACTTTCGTCATTTCCCCGGTTACCCTTGTGTACTGGTTATCATTCCTGGAGATCAATATCTCTTGGAATTATATTAACCGTTACTAATCTCGCTAGAGATTTATGGGTAATCACTCTTCCCTCTGAGAGTAGCCATAGGCTACAACTCTCTGCGTCGGCCTTGAATTTCGAATTCAGGCATGACTAGCCTAGGGTTTTCTGTCTCATCCCTTAACAGCCGACGGCAAGTTTTGGGATTCGATCAGAACCTCAGAGTATTTAGTCTTTGTCGGCAGTCGGTTGGCGGGGTGATTGCATTCCCCTGCTGGCGGAACTGCCGGCATAGGAGGCTAGCCCTCCCTAGACTACACCTGAAGTGGTCGAATGTTGCCGCCACCTTCTCTCTGTGGTCTAGTAGACTAGTCCTATGCTCGCCGACCCTAGGCTATAGAGTCGTATACTCTTGTGGCCTAGGATGGCGCTGGCATTGGAACTCTGTTTCTCCCTAGTTGAGAGGAACGGCATGAGTTGCCATCCCCTTAACTGTATTAGCACCTCTTAAGCTGGAGAATAAATGATTCTCCTGCCGCTTGTGGTCATGCCGGTACTGAAACAGAGTTTCTTCAAGGTGTGTAGGTCCGGCAACATTGCCGGTCTTTCCTATACCTCATATAGGACCCTTTGCCCTCCCCTCTCTGTTCTTTTACGATGGCCGAGCCATTGTCTTTCCTGTGCTGGAGTCCTGCAACCTTACCATTGCCGGTGGGTTGCTGGAGCCGCCCAGACCCCCCCCCCCTCCTCAGCCGTCAGCTGTCGGAGACTGCCGGCTGCCAGCGGCCATGACGGCTGTCGGCGACTCCAGTTCTCCCTTGAACTGCTAGCCACAGTTTCTGTTGTCGGCGTATTGTTCTGGCCGGCAGTAGACCGGCACAGATAGGTACTGACTCAGTAGGTAGCATGCCGACTGTACTCGTGCTGCCGGAGGCTGGCCTACAGTAGTAAGCCGGCCATAGTAATGTGGCTAAATGGAAGTGAACCTTCTTTTCGGAGAAAGGCAGTAAAATTAGATTTTTACATCTTTTATTACTGTATACATATACAGTAATAGATAGCCTTCACTCCATGCTTTCTCTCTCTCTCTTTTCTAGCTTGCTAGATGCTCCGGCAATAGCTACAGGTAGCTAGTCCGGCAATATGCCGGCTGAACTACAGTATATGTCTATACAGGTAATCAGTATAATTGCAGTATAGTATATACGGCAGATGAATAACTATCGTATATATTATACTAGTAGTTATTTCCAATATATCTTGGGTATCCCTGCCCAAATATTTGCTGAACCCAATTCTATATTGATGGAATAATATTTCATCAATATTCTGATTTGAAATCAGTTTCCATTTACCTTGCAATATTGAATTTCGTAAAGGGCTGGTGGTGTGACACCTCTAACCCCAATAGGGGAGAGCCCTTATCCCTGAGTTTCCCTGATCAGGAAACTCCCTGATTTAATATTGTAAGGGAGGTCACAGCAAATAGATTAGTTGGGATGCATAAGTATATGTCTTTTATTTTCTGCCGGCTGAACTACGGTATAGGTCTATACAGGTAGTCAGTATATTTGCGGTATAGTAAATACGGCAGATGGATATCTAACGTATAGATTATACTAGCAGTTATTTCCAATATATCTTGGGTGTCCCTGTCTAGATATTTGCTGAACCCAATTCTATATTGATGGAATAATATTTCATCAATATTCTGATTTGAATTCAGTTTCTATTTACCCTGCAATATTAAATTTCGTAAAGGGCCGGTGGTGTGACGCCTCTAACCCCTAACGTTGAGAGCCCTTATCCCTGAGTTTCCCTGTTCATGAAACTTCCTGATGTAATATTATAGGGGAGGTTACAGCAAATAGATTGGTTGGGATACACAAATATATGTCTTTTAATTTCTAATCAACATATCTTGGATGCGAGCTTCTGCTGTTACCGCTCCCATTTCAAAAGAATGACATTCCTTCGATACTCTGATTGTGAATCAATCCTCCTTACCTCACAGTGTTAAGCATAGAGGGGGACAGTGCTTGTGCACTTTCTTACACTTAGGTGTTCGAACCCCTTTTCTTCAGGGAATTCCCCGGTTGGAGGAATTTCCTTATCTTAATACTGAGGAGAAGTAACAGCATTGGCTCACAGGGGATACACGGGTATGTGTCTCCCACTATCTCTTTTAGCCTTCTGTCCTAAGCTATTTTTGTCAAAAGACGATTTTGCAAATTGTTTATCGATGCGATAATCAATTGAATACTCATTTCTGTTCTCCATTCCTTACAGGAGGGACACCAGATGATGCATTGCAGTCTTCTGCAGTTATAAAGGTGAGTATTTTCACAGACATAATATATGCAGGTTCACCCCCCCCCCCCCAGCAATATTATTTCCAAATCCCCAACCTACAAGACGGCAGTCTAGAGCTGTCGAACTGTGGTTGGTTTCGTTGCGAATTCGCAAAAATGCGAAAACTCTACGGGAATTGGACTGAATATTTCACTTTCTCATTACGAAAACTGCCGATTTAGTGTTCCTTTTAAAGGTTTTTAAGGTCTAAACCCCTCCCCCCAACCCTGCCTCTCAAGATGAGGTTGCAGACACTAACGGCATTGGTGAGTCTGAGCGGGACTCGAACCCCCGACTGACAAAAACCGGGCAGAGACTCCACAATCAAGCCACACCTTGTAGTGAAATCAACGACAGCAGTCATTATTTCACTGTCACATCTGACTCCGCCGCCAAGAGCCGGCAGTGTGTGCCCTTGGTCACCACCCAGTCAATAGCTGAGTTGGTATACCTTCAATCGACAGCCTACCGGCGGTCTGCCGACAGCCTACTGGCGGTCTGCCGACAGCCCGAGGAGTCGCCTCTGGTTCAGAGATCCGCTGACTATGCGTATAGTTTTCACCACTACCCAGTCACATTGAATACTAGCTAGGATGGTGGGACTTCTGTCAGCGACCCGCTGACAGCCGACAAGTCACTGATATGTCGAAGACCTGCTAGCCATATCGGTACTGGAGTACTGTGCCAGTTAACTTACCCCCAAGTACTAGCCTTGTCGGTAATATGCCAGTTATATAGGGGTATACAATACCCGGTACATCTGCAGTTTAGGACCATATCGCAGACAGAAATCTTTGGTACATAACCATACAATAGAATGGTTTTCCAGTACGTTGTGCTTCTAAGCACAATCCCTTGCTGAGACCTACCTGATTTGGGGGATCCACTTTCCCCCCTTTTTTCCTTACGCTGATTCTTCATCAGCCTCTTGATTCTCATTATTAATTCCCCGGATGTAGGACGCTACTCTATCCTTATGGACTAGAATCTTCCATCGGGCCCTTCTTGAAAAGGGATGCCCTAAAATCAATAATTAAGAAGGCCGCAGCAGTCGGCTGGAAGGATTTACACGTATGTGTCTCTCCTCTTTTCCAGCGTACTTACCCTAAGCTTTATACAATAAAAAGGAATCTTCTATTACAGTGAAACACTGAAAAGCTGATATAGGCAAACGGTCAGGTATGGCCTGAAAGGAGAACAGAAGGGTTTCTTAGTTCTCCTTGGGATGTTAAACAGCATCCCACAGTTACAATGACCGTTGTTCCACAGACGGTCAGATATATACACGTTCGGATCATACGAAGCAAACAGACGCTTCTGGTAGGAGGGAAGTTCCTCCTGGATCGCTGGACCTTCGATCCTTGGGTCCAAGGCCTAACCAAGATGAGACTAGAATGGAAATGGACATACCTCCACCATCCTTTCCTCAACTCTTCTTATATTCAAATCCCCCTAGAAGAGTATACCTTAGAGCTCTAGAGCATACTAGCGGTGAGGAAAGTAGAGTCCATCGATTTTCAAGGAAGGCTGTTTAGTGTTCACATGAAGGACTCAAGAAAACTCTGAGTCATTCTGGACTTGGCGCCACTCAACAAGTTCCAATAAAACAGCAAGTTCAGAATGTTAATCCTTCTGAACATAAGGACCTTATTCAATAAGGGGTGTTGACAATCTAGCCAGCCCTGGAAGATGTCTATCAGCAACTTCCAGTCAGTCACCCCCTCCCCTCCTACCTAGGATCCAAGTTACAGAGGATAACATATATCCTAGACGAGATTCTCGTCGGACTAGTTTCAGTCCTAGGATCTTTACGGAATTAGCAGACACAGTCAGCGAAACCAAGCCTAGAAAGAGTTCAGGCAACGATGGCCCTGGACGACAGGCTGGGATGGGCAGCACCCGAAATGGCTGTCTATGAGCATCCATGGAGATGATCCGGCCCCGGAACATCGAGGATGCAAATAACTTCAAGAAATCTCGATTCTCTCCACCTCAGGGGCTTCAATGTTTTTAAAAACTCATTGAAACCTGTAGTCACCCCAACGCTCCCTTCCCCGGGGGATGTAAAAGGAGATCGCAAGGTCTGTCAAGAGACTATTGTAATCCGTCAGGATTCCATGACGCTAACAGGGAGGAGTTTCGAACTCTTTCCAGTTCACGATGAAGACAGACCCAGTGCTACGTGCACAACTATAAGATGCGTTAAGAGGCTGGAGAAGATACGCATCAAACGCTCGAAGAGATCTAATAGGACCAATGATGGTCATTCCCTCTTCGCTTACCCTACAATGACCAAAGGCCACGGACTCGTAGGCCATTTTAGCCCTGTAATGGGTGGATAACTCTCTCCTCACAGATCAGACCTCCTCAGGTTGATCTGGGGCATCGAAGCGATAATGAGGTGTCGAAATTGTCGAGAATAAGGGACGTCTCATTTCATTATGGAATGCTAGCCATCCCTTCCTTAAGGAAATCGCGCCTATCAGCAGCTCGTTTGTATATGATCCGCGAGGTGACAGCGGATGCTCTTCTCGGGTTCAACCCAATAGAGTTGGAATGGTACACGGACGCAGACCCATTCCCTCCCAGAAGGGGACAAGTCCCTGACTGCAGATCGTTCTCTTCATCACGAGCGTTATCAAGATACTATTTCGTTATTTAGCCCCATACGAGGATCCTCTAATGGAGGTAACAGACATCATGTCTCTACAATAGAAGTGATGGACTTAGAATTCCTGTTCAGCCCATCAAATTTCCTCCGGAAGGCCCTCTACATGCTGAGACCCTTCCAGGGAAGAGGGGCTCTGTTGGCTCCCAGGAAGCCCAAGAACACCCCGTTCCCTGTAATGAAGGTACTGAGGCTGAGGCTAGCCCTAGTTATGCATCTAGGATTATCCAGGAGGTTCAGAAGTTTTCTGCCTTCGATTTATCACAGTACACCTGATCCCTTCATTTTATGAATTCCTTGCCCTTAACGGTTAGGAAAAAGACTGCGATCTTAAAGGAAAAATAGAATTCCTAGAAGAATACAAGTCTAGTCAACGAGAAGACAATACGAGTCTTCTTGGGAAAAGTAAATTGTTTTGTAAAACAAAAGGGCCCGAAAACAATCTGATGATCTTCTGCCTGTCCTTCCCTGTCCACCCCTATATTCAGGGTCTAGCGGCCAACAGCACGTTGGCCTTTGAGGAAGGAAGCAGTGTATCCTTGGATACTATGAGAACGCTAGTTCTTCGGCCTTGTCCCCATATAAACCCTTGAGTAAGCACCAAGGGTATGGCCAACTTTGCGAGAGAGGTCACTTGATGGGATCTTTGGATCCATGGACCATTATCCCTGTGCAAGTCAGCCCCGACTAGACCTCTTCTATATGCCCTTTAAATGGATCTAACGATTGAAATCTTTAATAAATTTCCGAAAACATGTGCAGGCTTAGACTTGCAACGCCACTAAAGCCCATGTCATGGTCTTTGAACAAAGTCCTACATTATGCCTCACCTGTGAACAATGAGGATTGTTTCCTCAAGCATCTAACCTAAAAGGTTATTTTTTTGGTTCGCTATAGCCTCTGGGACTAGAGTTAGTGAAATAGTGGCCCTATCTGGAGATGAGGGCCACATTAAGTGGGAGAACTGCATCTCTGTCTGATCTAACCTTTCTCATTAAAGACGCCCTATCTACTAAGAGGTGGGGCTCCTGGAGAATCTGCCCTCTGATGGAAGATGTCTCTCTAGGTCTGCTAGAGCGTCTAAGGTCTATCTTCATCGAACTTCAGACTTCAGGAGGAACAGCTCTTTACAGGAGAAAACTTTGGATCAAACTATCCCTACAACTGAGGGCAAAGCTCACCTACCCTTTTCGCAGAGCGGATCCTGACAGTACCCCTGCAGATAAAAAGATCCGAAGAAAGTTGCTTCATCACTGAACCTTCCAGTGTGTGGACTTCAGCCTCTTCGCTCACTTTCTGATCGGAGGTTGTCCAATGTGTCTTACAGACACTATACTAAGCAATTCTATGGATTAAAGTATTATGTGGTGGCGGCAGGTGCTATTTGGACCCTGTCGTCTAGCTCTGCGATGAACAGTAAATTGATTGGGACTATCAATTAAAAGGAGAAGGGGTTAGCAATTTTCGTGTGACCTCCCTTTGAATCTGTTCAGAATCTCAGGTGTGAAATTATACGGATGCCACTAGTGCCGTGTGTACATAGTACACAGTGTTGTTAAACTATTTCATGTACAGAAATTATAAAGAAAAGTCCTGTTAAAAGAGCTTTTCTTCAGTTTGAGAGTGGCACTCATCATTTTCCCCTTTCAAAAGGGGAACATTAATTTCTGTGTATGTCTCTCGTATAATTTCCTTATCATGCTACATTCATTGAGCATGAGGTCATTTATTAGGAATAAATGTCTATTAAAATGCAGTTGCGTCCTAATTCGCCCAACAATTGCATGTTTTAAAATACCAGAGTTCCTTAACTTACTCATGTAAGTATTTCTCATATCATTGTATGCTTACAATCAATGGATGAGGACACTGATATTGGTTCCGCAATATATACAATCCTGGAGACCGTTTTTATTCTCAGTGTATACTTATGTTTGTTCATACAAGATATGCTACCTTGAGGCCCTTTTCTAACGTCTAAAAATGACTCTTCCCTGCAGGGGGCAGGAAGCACTAACATTGTTATGCTTAGTGATGATGACGAATAACGGTAACGTCATTTGTCTCAATTGGCCCTTTTGGCCGTAGAAATATTGTCCCAAGGTTAAGGCACTGACACAAAACCACAGATACATTAATTCTTTGGTATGCTTCCATTAGGACGTCATGGCTTGAGCCCAAAAAACGGATTTGGAGCGAAACGAAAAATCTATTTTTGGGTGAGATGGCCATGACATCCTAATGGACCCACCCTCCTTTTCTATGAAAAGATCTTCACAGTTTCCCCCCCCCCCCCTGATCTACTGTATCTGTAGCACCTTGCTCAACGCTACAAGGAATGGCCGCCAGAGGGCTACCCTTCTAATTCTGCCACGTATTCCCCCTTGAAGCTTAAGGGCTATTCGGGGTGTAGATTGCCATGTGGCGTGTCAAGAATACGTCCCCTGATGATATACGATACCCTTAAGAGTAATCTTAAAGGTACTCGCGCCAGAAGTTAGAATTCTGTGAAACCTTTGGTTTGATTCTCTGGGAATATCACTGTAGTCATATATACCCTTCGGAAGCTACTAAAGGAACCTTCCATTAGGACGTCATTGCCATCTCACCCAAAAATAGATTTTTTGCCTCGCTCAAAATCCGTTTTTTGGGCTCAGGCCATGTCGTCCTGGTGGAAGGTTCCTATAAGTAGCTTCATAGGGTATATTTGACTACAGTGATATTCCCAGAGAATTTACCTTTAGGTCTCCAGAATTCTAACTCCTGGCGCGAATATCCTTAAAATTTCTCTCCCGGATATCGCATAATATCAGGGGACGTATATCTTGATACGACACATAGCAATCTTCACCACGAATAGCGTTTTCGCTTCGAGGGAGAAAGTGGCCAAAATAGTTACCCTTCCTCCGTTACTACCTTGAGTATCTAGATGGCGCCATCGTTGCAGCCATGTTTTATTCATATAAGTGTAGCGCTACAAGCTCGGTGATTTTCCCTTCACTCTCGTGTTTACGCTTATGTCGTTGGATTTATCATGCAATCTCCAGCCTCTTTTGCCTCTGGAAAGTTGAGTATTTGATCTTTACATTGTATAAATTTTAGCTCTTGCCTCACAATGAAATTAGGTTAAATTAAGTAAGAGAGCTGTTGCCTGAACCGGAGGCGTCATGGGCGCTGTCGTTCGTTACGCATGAGTAATTTAGTTAGCCTGAACGACTTTCCCGGTATAAATAGCATGAATATCTAATAGCTATTCAGTCTTCATTGCTAGGAGTTAATTATATTATGCCGATTGTATTCGTATAGTTTCGGCGATTTAGGTAACCGAACCTTGCTTGCGGTAATCTTCCTAGCCTAGGCGTTTTAGTTTACTTTCATGCATGTTATAATAGACATTCCTAGTGTTATTACAATTAAATGAAGCTATTTAGTCAATTTATACATGTAAGATACATTGGTTTCATATAAATTTTCCTCTTCTGAGTTCGTATATGAGAGAGTTTCGGTGATTAAGGTAGTACAATGATGCCTCAGGATACGAAAGTAATCCGTTCAGGATATGGTTTCGTATCCTGATTTTTTCGTATCCTGAGTAGCGTTTTACATGTAAATAGCCTAATCCGTTCCAAGCCTTACGAAAAGACACCTTTTCTTTCATAAACACGCTAAACTGTGGTAATAAACATGCAATGCAGCTGTTTCTATCATTCAGTAATTAACCCAACAGTTAAAAACAGCCTAATCCATTCCAGAAACCACCATGAGATTATTCAATAATGTAGTTATAGCCTAGTTATCCCCTCCAAGCCCTAAGAAAACGGTCCATTTTCTTTACTACTGTATAAAAGTTACGGTACTGTATGTAAAACATTTGGATCAGTGAAGGTGTATTGTTACCTGTACGTACACCAAAATTAAGGATTGATATCCTGACAAAAAGGTTACAGTTAATTAAGAAAAAAGTTGAAACTTACCTTTTGATTGAGACGATGTCCGATAACGAAGTCGCGGCAGAGGAGGATGGCATAAGGCAGAAAACGTAACAAGTGACAGACTACGTACAGTAATTTACACACTTAACACATTAACACTTAAACTTTACGAAATAAAAAAATGGCAGAAATAGTTAACACTTAACATTACGTATGGAAAACTATAAAATGAAAGAAAAAATTACTTTAACACTTAACAGTAACATAAAACTTAAAATTGAATTTTTTTTTCTTTTTTATAACTTTACGTTTTTCATATTTTCTAAATTTCTTCTACTTCTTCATCACTTTCTTTTTTCTGTTTCTTTTCTTTACTTTCACCTTCTAATTCTTCATCACTTCCTCTTTTCTGTTTCTTTTCTTCACTTTCACCTTCATCTTGGCCTACTAATACTGCTGGCCTCTTTAATAAGAAACAATCCATTGAAGTTTGTTTCTGCCTACTTTTCAACACATTTCTAAAATGCGTTAGGCAAACGTCATTGCAGTGTTAAAGCGCATGGTTGGTATACAGTAAACTTTTTCTGGATGTTCCTTTTCAATGTAGTCTGCCATTTTATGGAAACATGCGAGAATTTCCTTAATGTCTGACGTTTTAAAAGGTGAAACATCCTCCTCATCACCGCTAGAGAACTGCTCTTGAACAACACTCATTTGCATCGTCTCCAACTCCTTCAGGTCATCCATCGTCAACTCCTCGGGGTGCTCCTCGATAAGTTCATCTATATCCTCGGCACTAACTTCTAGCCCCATGGACGTACCAAGTACGATGTCAGCCACCTCAGACTGTTGAATGGGTTCAGGATCGTCAACGATCTCGGCTTCGCCTCCAGGCTTCCCAAACCCCTCGAAGTCTCGTGTAGAGACAACATCAGGCCACAGCTTCCTCCAAGATGAGTTCAGGGTACGCCTCGAAACTTCCTGCCAAGCGAGATCGATGAGTTTGAGGCATATCACGATATTAAAGTGATCTTTCCAGAATTCACGCAGAGTGAGGTTTGTACTTTCTGTGACTTGGAAACATCTCTGGAAGAGATGCTTCGTGTACAATTTTTTGAAATTAGAAATAACTTGCTGGTCCATGGGCTGGAGGAGAGGGGTGGTGTTAGGCGGTAGGTACATGACCTTTATGAAGGAATACTCGGCCAGAAGATATTCCTCGAGGCCAGGAGGGTGAGCTGGAGCATTGACCAACACCAGCAGACATTTCATGGGAGGCGCTTTTCTTCTAAATATTTTCGGACAGTCGGACCGAAGCAGACATTCACCCAATCAATGAAAAGTTGCCTCGTTACCCAGGCTTTAGCATTCGCCCTCCACATCACGGGAGAGTTCTCCTTGATGATTTTGTGGGCTTTGAAGGCTCGGGGATTTTCAGAATGGTACACCAGCAGGGGCTTTATCTTGCAGTCCCCACTAGCGTATGCGCAAAAAGTGAGGGTAAGCCTGTCCTTCATAGGCTTATGTCCGGGTAGCCTCTTCTCCTCCGCCGTGATGAACGTCCGACGAGGCATTTTCTTCCAGAAAAGCCCAGTTTCGTCGCAATTGAAAACTTCCTGCGAACTGTTGCCTTCCTGCAGAGTCAACTCTTCAAACGTTTTAACAAAGGCTTCGGCGGCCTTCGTGTCCGAGCTGGCTGCCTCCCCATGCCGTACCACTGAATGAATACCAGTCCTTTTCTTGAATTTCTCAAACCACCCCCGAGAAGCCATGAACTCTGGGGGTTCCTGCTGGGATGTTCCTTCTCCTGCCCCTTCTTCGGCCTGAAAACGCACGAGATCACCGAAAATGGCGGAGGCCTTCTGGCAAATTGTAGTCTCAGTGATGGTGTCTCCTGAGATCTCTTTGTCTTTGATCCACACAAGAAGCAGCCTCTCCATCTCGTCATGCACGTGGGTTCTCTTGTTGGAGAAAATAGTGACGCCCTTAGTAGGTGTCGCTGCTTTGATGGCCGCCTTCTGCTTCAGGATGGTGCCTATCGTAGACTGATTCCAGCCATACTCCTTGGCAATCGCACTTAAACGCATGCCAGACTCGTACTTTTTCACTATTTCGAGTTTCGTCTCCATCGAGAGCATCGTCTTCTTCTTTCCTTCGGCAACATTCTTGGGACCCATGGCTACAGTATTAAGCTCAATACGTAATACACTACGTACGTTATATACAGTACTATGTATAGTAAACACTAATACAGTACAGTGCACGGTAACGAATGTTTAATAACGATAACACGTGGCGTACGAATGTATTTAACACTACGTCAAACAAGCGAAAGCACACAATGTCTGTTAACGATACCGCCCGTGCGTAAGCAAGGTGGGATAGTTGCCGAGCAATAGGAAAGCAGGATCTTATGGCTTCAGCTAGCATCTGAGTAGGAAGATAACCAATGGGTGAGCGGAAGGCTGTAAGTGAGTTTACCCAAGTTCAAAGTCTGGCGGCGCGCGCTTTTTAAAATTACTCTCGGCGACGAGTTGGGATCTCGTAAGCTTTTCGTATCCTGAAATTTTATTCGTATACTGGGGCATGAAAATCTTCGAATCGCTTTTCGTAACCTGAATTTTTCGTAAGCAGAAACTTTCGTATCCAGAGGTATCACTGTAGATTCTCACCCGCCACTAGGCTACTAGCCTAGTGGCTTTTAGTATACTTTCATACGTTCCCTGGTTACCCTCGTGTATCGTTTTATCAATTCAGGTGGAGATAGATATCACCTAGAATTATTATATAAACCAATACTCGTCTCCAGTGGAGATTTAAGGGTAATCCCTCCTTCCCTCTGAGTGTAGCCTTAGGCTACAACCCTAGTTGGTCGTGCCTCGAGTTGTCATTCAGGCATGACTAGGCTAGGGTTTTTTCTGTCCCTTCCCTTATCCCCAGATAGCAGGTTTTGGGTTTCGGTCAGAACCTCAGAGTATATAGTCTTGTGCCGGCAGCCGGCCGGCAGGGTGGATAGTCATTCCCCTCTCGGGTTAGGCTGCCGGCATAGGAGGCTAGACCTCCCTAGGCCGCACCTGAAGTGGTTGTATGATGCGCCACCTTCTCCCTGCGGTCTAGTAGTCTAGTCCTGTGCTCGCAGACCCTAGGCTGAAGAATAGATATTCTTTTGCCGCCTAGGATGGGGCGGGCACTGGAACTCTGTTTTTCTCTTGTTGGGAGGAGGCGGCAAGCTTGCTGCTGGCCCCTTAACTGTATTGGTAGAACCTAGGCTGGAGAATAGATATTCTCCTGCTGACTAGGATGGCACCAATACTGAAACAGAGTTTCTTAAAGGTGTGGATGGACCGGCAACCCTGCCGGTCCCTTCCACACTTTATACAGGACCCTTTTCCCCTCCCCCCTCTGTCCTTTAGTGATGGCCTAGCCATCGCAACCCTTTGGCCGTCGTCCTACAATCTCACTGCTTGCCGGCAGGTTGTGGGGCCGGCCGGGGCTCCTGCTTGTAGTAGGTTGGTCGCTCAGCTTCCCCTTATGGACACAAGACTCCGGGAAGGCTGGGCTGGCTGCCGGCAGGAGACCCCTTTACTGTAGATTGTTCTTCAGTCATCTCTTGGACTGCCATTCACATTCCACTGGCTGGCAGAGACCGACAGTGGTTTGCATTGGGTGGAAGCCTGAATGATGCATTCTCCCCTTCCATTTGAATCCTCATTCTGGAGGAAGGCAATAAGGCTGAGCACTTATACCCTTCACTCCTTGCTTTCTCTCTCTCTATCAGCTAGTGCCGCCGGGTACTAACCTAGCTGGCAGTGGCCGGCCAGGTTAATGCTACTGGCCACTACCCCAGCCATCAAGGCGCCGCCTGGGCCAGAGCGCCAGCAATCGGTGACACACCGGCAGTTGGCGAGCCGCCGGCAGAGCTGGCGGGCTGATGCTGTCGGTGTGGAGGATTATTTTTAATCATTTTTATTTTTGTTTTTTTACCAAATCCTGAGAGAGAGAGAGAGAGAGAGAGAGAGAGAGAGAGAGAGAGAGAGAGAGAGAGAGAGAGAGAGAGAGAGAGAGAGTAGTTAGTGTATCGATTGTTTGTTGTGAGAAAGACTGTTGGTATAAACGGATTTTGAGCGAAGCGAAAAATCTATTTTTGGGTGAGATAGCCATGGCGTCCTGATGGAAGGTTCCTTTTTGGTAGCTTCCTTGGGTAAATAACTACTAAGATATTCCCAGAGAATTTAACCACAGGTTATCACAGAATTCTAACTTCTGGAGCGAGTATCCTAAAGGTTTCCCTTTTAAGACATCGTATATCAACAGGGGACGCATGTATTAACGCGCCACATAGCTATCTACACCCCGAACAGAGTTAATGCTTCGGTGTGTAAGGGCTGAGAATAGCTGGGAGCCGTTCCATAGCTAATCTCATTCGTGGCTACTACTGATACTCGAGACGTAAACAAACGGGCGCCATTGCTTAAATGACGTCACGTCCGTCTTTATCCTGAAGCCAGTTGCTTGCCCATCACCATGATACAGCAGAGCAGGGTGGGACCTTAAAACTGGACGAAGTAGCAGGGAGGGTCCATCAGGACGCCATGGCTATCTCACCCAAAAATAGATTTTTCGCTTCGCTCAAAATCCGTTTTTTGGGCTCAAGCCATGGCGTCCTAATGGAAGAATACCAGAGAATCAATGTATCGTGGTAGATTTTCCCCTAATAGTAAGTGCCAAGGTATTGACAAATTAGCATAGTAATCTTGGTAAAGAACCGTAGGGAAGAAGCATCCTGCCCCCCTTGGCAGTGAAGTTCCCACGGGCTATGCCGACGTCAAAGTGGTATTGAAGGGCTATTCATTCTGATAGAAGAACTTGAAGGACTTGGAGATGAAGCTGAATGTTTGGTATTTGTATAGGAACATTCTGAAAGCAGACTAGTGGTGGTTGGGCACTGTATGTCGAGAAGGATGATTCATCTCCAGGGTATGAAGAGTAAGTATTCGTATTGGAACATACATAATCAGAGTGAATATAAATTAAGAGTTAGTGTCTTAATTTCTCCATAACCATAAGGAAAAGGGGATAATAAAACTATGACAGGCATGTATTTCATAGTAAGTAGGAGCTGATTGAGACGCACAGATAATAAAATAGAAATTTTATTTCACAAATGCAGAAATTAAATAAATTACAGCAATAAGTAAAGTTCATTTACAGTAATTATAATGTACATTGTAAAAAAGACTTGCTCTTGAATCTGAAAAGGAATTTCAAGTTTATTAGTAGGTACTCGTTCTCGAGGAACGCAAGTCTTGATTAAAACACATCATGCTCAGGGCATGCGGCACTTATGTGACAACTATGACATTTCACCTGGGATAAGAACAGTTATAAAAGCACTAAATGTTTTCAACATCACTATGTATCGCTCGAGGGTCAACATAGGCACCCGAAGAGTTAGAGTCCCAAGTAACTCACTGTTCTACTCAGAGTTAGGTGCAGGTTTCATAACACTACCTGCGGCTACCACAAAATGTTTGACTTCGTGCACTTGTTTCGCATAATGTTTAAAGAAAATGCGCGAGGACTTCCAACCTGTGAAGTTTTTTAAGGCTTTCAAAGTCCATGCTCTGAAAGAAATTCAGAGATGATGCAACTTTCCTAGGATCATGACCAGCGGGTGTACTGTCGGGATCCGCTCTGCGAATGAAGTAGGTGATTTTCGCTCTTAATTGTTTCAGTGACAGGTCGCTGCCCGATGTTTCTCCTTTGAAGAATTGGCCTCCACCAAAGTTCGAAGTTCTGCGAAGATAGACCTTGAGGCTCTCTACTGGGCATAGAGAGACATCTTCCTTCAGGGGGCATATTCTCCAGGGGCCCCATCTTTTGGTGGGTAATTCATTTTTGGCGAGAAACGTCGGATCAGGGGAGAGGGTAACGTCTCCTGTATCGGTAAACAGGATGTGTCCTTCTTCTCTTGATAATGCCACTATTTCGCTGACTCGAGCTCCTGAAGCAAGAGCAAAGAGAAATATAACTTTCTGAGTCAGATCCTTGAGAGGGCATAAATCATTATCCAAGTTGGAAGCGAAATGGAGCACCTTGTCTAGTGACCAGGAGATCGGTTTCGGTGGGGGTGCTGGGCGTAGGCGAGCACATGCTTTCGGTAGTTTGTTGAAGATGTCGCTGGACAGATCAATTTGGAAAGCATATAGAATTGGTCTGGTCAAGGCCGATTTGCAGGTTGAAATCGTATTGGCTGCTAATCCCTGTCCATGAAGGTGAATAAAGAAGGACATGCAGAAATCAATCGTGATTTCTTTAGGATTTTTTGTCTTGACAAAGGAGACCCATTTCCTCCAGGATGATTCGTATTGCCGTCTCGTGGATTCGGTCTTGTATTCCTCTAGGAAGTCCAGACTTTTCTTCGAGATCCCAAACCTCTTCTTTGCGGCTAGGGAGAGAAAATCATGAGATGAAGGTCCTTGATTTTCGATGATGAAGCGAAGACAGTCGACTTCTGTACTTGTTGAGTGAGAACTGGGCCCGGGAGAGGGATCAGTTTGGGCTGCAGCTCCAGGACCAGGGGTTACCAGTTGCTCCGGGGCCACTTGGGAGCCACTAGGGCCGCTGTTCCTTTGAAGGTTCTCAATTTGGAGAGGACTTTCAACAGAAGGTTGGTGGGAGGGAACAGGTAGATCTTGGACCATCTGTTCCAGTCCAGTGACATGGCATCCACTGCTTCTGCCATGGGGTCCTCGTACGGGGCCACATACCGAGGAAGTTGATTGTTGTCGCTCGTTGCAAAGAGATCTATCTGAAGTTCTGGGACTTGGTGAGAGATGAAGGAGAACGATCTTGCGTCTAGAGACCATTCCGACTCTATCGGGTTTGTCCGAGATAGAGCATCCGCTGTCACGTTGCGGAATCCTTGTAGGTGAACTGCAGACAGGTGCCACTTCTTCTTCTCTGCCAGACGGAAGATTGGGAGAAGCACCTGATTTATCTGGGGCGATCTTGAGCCTTGGCGATTGAGACAACGAACTACCACCGAGTTGTCTAGGGTTAGACGAATGTGGATCGAGGGCGGCGGGGATAATTTCTTCAGAGTTAGAAGGACCGCCATGGCCTCCAAGATGTTTATATGGAACGTCTTGAACAGGGGAGACCAGGTGCCTTGAGCCTGTTTTTGGTGGGAGTGACCTCCCCAACCCTCCAGCGAAGCGTCCGTGTGGATGTTGAGTGATGGAGGGGGGTGTTGAAGAGGAATGGACCTTTTCAGGGCCTTTGCTTCTGACCACGGCTTTAGGAGAAGTCGAAGTCTGTTTGGAAGCCGTCTCTTGAGGTCTCTTCGAGCGATGGATGCAGAACGTCTCCAGACTCCCGCGGCATCCTTTAGCTGTGCACGAAGCACTGGGTTTGTTACTGAGGCGAACTGTAGAGAGCCTAGAACTCGTTCCTGCTGACATCTTGAGATCCGTTTGGATTTCAGCAGTCGCTTGACAGACCCTGCTATTTCCTTCCTTTTTTTCTGGGGAATGGAAAGGCGGTGTGACTGAAGGTTCCACTGGATTCCTAACCATTGGAACTTCTGAGCTGGAGAGAGGCGAGATTTCTTCTCGTTGATCTTGAATCCCAGGTGTTCTAGGTACTGGGTGACTTTGTTGCAAGATTTTACACAATCTTCGAGCGATGGAGCCCAGACTAGCCAGTCGTCGAGGTAGGCCATCACCTGGACGTTTCGGAGGTGGAGCTGTTGTACTATGGCATCCGCCAGCTTTGTGAAGATCCGAGGGGCCACGTTGAGGCCGAAGGGCATGGCCTGGAAGGCGTAGCTTTTCCTTTGGAGTCGAAATCCTAGGTAGGAGGAAGCGTGATGGTTCATTGGAACGTGCCAGTAGGCATCCGCCAGGTCTATGGAGACCGTGTAGGAACCTCGAGGCAGAAGGGTCCTTATCTGTTGAAGAGTCAGCATCTTGAACTTGTCGTTCGCTATGAACTTGTTGAGGGGGGATAAGTCCAGTTTGTCGGAGTCTTTCTTGGGGACACAAAACAGTCTCCCTTGGAACCTGGTGGACTTTACCTTCCTTATCACCTTCTTGTTCAAGAGATCTAGGACATATTCTTCCAGAAGGGGGGTTGATTGTTGGAAGAATTGCTGGAAGGTTGGGGGTGGTTGAGTCCAACTCCAGCCTAGACCCTTCTTGACGATGCTGTGTGCCCAGGGATCGGAGGTCCAACGATCCTGGAATTGGCGGAGTCTTCCTTCCACCGGAAGCACTTCATTGCTTCTGGTGTCCCGAGGGCTTGCTGCCTCGGCCGCTAGCTCCCTTTCCTCCTCTGCCTCTGGAGGGACGGCGAGATGCGTCTCTGCTTGCACCTCTGTTTGAGCCTCTACCTTTGGGACGAAAGGTAGTTGTCTGTTGCTCGAAAGCAGGGGTGAAGACCGGTGACTGTGACAACACCGGTTGGGTGACCAATTGAAAGGTCTGTTGTGGCTGAGCTGCCACTTGGGAGGTAGCGGGTCCCGGAAACTGACGTCTATGTTGACGTTGCTGGGGTTTCTGTTTTAGGGATTTCCTCTTAGGTTGAGGTCCGTCGTCCTGAGATGGTTTCCTTTTTCTTGACATGCCCCACTTGTGGAGAAGGTTCCTATTCTCCGTGGCGGCTTTGTCAGTGATTTCCTTCACAAGGTCAGAAGGAAAGAGGTGTTTGCCCCAGATGTTGGAGGAAATCAGCCTCCGGGGTTCGTGTTTCACAGTGGCACCTGCAAACACGAATTCACGACAGGCTCTCCGAGCCTTCATGAAGTGGTACAAGTCCTTCATCACTGTAGTCATGTGGGATTTGGAGAGTACCATGTAGTGGTCTGGTACTCTGGTGTCACAGGCCATAATTTCAAGTGGGACTTGGTGAGACATAGATGCTGCGAGCCTCTCCTTCGTATCTTGTTCCCGACGAAGGAGGTGATCGTTGAGCTTAGGGAGGTCTTCATTAAACTGATGTCCGGCGACGTCAGGATCTAGCTTTCCCACGACGAAAGTATGCTGGATATCCTTCCAGTGTCGAGCGTCAGGGGGAGTAACTATGGAGAAGGGTCTGCACTCCTCCAGTGCAGGGCAGGCTTTCCCCTCTTCCACAGCCTTCAGGCACGCAGCGAAGGCCTTTTCCAAGAATGGAAGTACCGCATTTTCAGGTGCGACATAAGTAGGGTGCTTCTTGCTCAGGGCCGGAAGCTTAGAGCAGGTAAAACCCCTACTCTTGAATGTGTTGGCTAGCATAGCCTGGGCCTTCGCGAGATCGAACACTATCTCTTCCTTCGGTTCGGTCTCTTCCTTAGAGGCAGGTTCGGAACGAAGTCGGACGTAACAGTCCGGGTAGGCCTCAAAGTTTGGGAAGAACTCCACGTCTTCCAAAGGGACCGTGCCGATCTTGTCGCTGATAAAGATCCTGCCGGTCGCGATAACCATATGCTCAGCATACCTCCACGGGTTGGCATGTGAGCAAGCGGGGAGATCCTTAACCGAAATCCTTTTCGGTTCTCTGGATCCCATCATGGACCTGATGAACTCCTGATTCTCCTTTAACCTGTCGTCCATGACGGCTCTAATCAACCGGATCATTTCTTGAGTGGAAGAAGAGGGATCCGGGGTCGTGGAGGTAGACGGGATAGATACTTCCGTCGGTGTAGGAGTAGGAGCGGAGATGGAAGGAGGAGCGACCTCTTGCTCCGACTCGGCGTATTCCACCTGGTCTTCGTCATCTTCAGCTCCTTGAGCCATAAGAGTCTTCTCCGTGTCTTCCGAGACGTCCGACATATGTTCGTCATCTTCAGAATCCAGGCGGCACTCGTGCATGGACTGAGCCATGACAACATCAGGTTCCACTGTAATTTGGACAGTGGGAATCGCATCCTTGGGAACCACAGAATCAGGGGAGGCCTTAGGGAACAGGAGTGACCTCAATTCTTCAGTGGCATTCTTCTGGAAGCCACGCACCCACTTGCGTAACTTCTCCCGAGAAATGTCCCTGACCTCCGCTGAGGGAGGGTTATGGAAGGCATCAACTAGGTGAGCCTGGCAGACCGTACAATTCAGTGGGTTCCAGAATTTCAGATCCCCTTTCTTGTCAGCACAAGGGGCGTGAGTCCTGCAAGCCGTATGCCCGTAGAAGTGCGGGCGTTTCACAGCGCAGAAGTCGAAGTCACACTTCGTCTGCTCCTCCTGTGGAAGAAAGAGAAAATGAGTATGGGGGGAGTCATAAGAATGGCTCTTAAGCTAAGTTAACATTAATCATTAATTTTAACTTAATGAAGGGAGTGATGCATAGAGATTGAAGTAGTAAAGAAAACATACTCCATGCATCTCGCCCGTCTGGCTACCGCAAGCTTTATCCATGGGTAATCCGAGATGGCCAAAGGCACAGGATAGTATTCCCTGAAATTCCACAGGGCAATGGAATTCCGTGGAAAACCAAGGATAAGTTTGGGACTGAGATCAATCAGTCCCAGATTAGGGAGTTAACAGGTCCCTTAAGGTAATTGCTTCCGGCAACCAGCCACGCTAAGATGCACGCAGCATGCTGGAATATTGAAGAATGCAAAGGGACAGCATGCTTACTAATAGAACAGTACCAAGGCACTGGTCTAAAGAGTGTAACAGGCTATCTGTTTGCAGTGTAGGGCTATCAGTATACAAGTGATAGCTAGGAGAAGGGGGTGCAAGTATCCTTGACGCCTCCAGGAGGTTCCAGCAGACCTCCGGCACGCCGGAGGCCGCTCCAGCAGAGTTTCTGGCATTAGGAGAGACAAAATGTAAGTCAAGAGTAAAGCCAGAGTGGCGGCCGCCGGTACAGCGGCGGCACGCCGACAGAGGAGCGGCGGCTCCGGCAGTCGGAGGATGCCGGATTGGTGACTGGGATAAGGATGGTTATAGCTGAACCAGGTTGCCGGCAGTGAATGCCGGCACTCCGGTGGCCGACCGGCTGGCGGACGGTGAAGCTAGGAGGAAGGAGGAAGGCCGTCGGCGGGAGCCGGCGGCGGTCGACAGTCCCCCGGCAAGCGGAGGGGCTGGCGGCATGAGGGTAGGGGAGAGTCACCAAGGTAGGAGGCAGGTATCGCCGACAGTGGAGGCGGCAAGGGACCGGCACCCGGATAGTGAGAGAGACAGGGGGAGGGATGTAAGAAGTCCAGCCATGGAATCCAGACATCCCCCCCTGAGAGGGTGTACCCATGATAGAGGCAGGCTCTATCACCCAGGAGCTGGGGTCGCAGAGGACCGGGGGCTAGGGTAGCCCAAGGGAGGACTAGGGGACACCCAAGAGGGGAGAGACCTCCACATGCAGAACGCATCCAGTGGCTAACCCCATAGGACACTATGAAGGGTATATGTACCAGAGCGGACTGCACAAGGAAGCTCAAGGTAGCCCTATCACTCCGCCCTAAGGAGGAGTTGTAGGACAGGGGACAGATGGGTATAGACTAACCTAAGTGTAGGCTAGGCTATACAAGAGATAGGTGGGGAGGGGAGAAGAGAAGAGTCTTCCAAGGAAGGGGATCTGTACCAGAGCGGCCACTAGGGAAAGGGAGGACACTCCCTAACCTAAAAATAAGGCCGCCAGGCTGAAACGGTGCATGGGTATAGTTTCAGCAGGGGACAGAGTAACTTTCCAAAACCTAACCTAGAACAGGGCTAGGAGTCCTGAACTAGGAAGGATAGAAGACATATCGCTATGGCAGGGCAGTCATAGACTATTCCTAGCCATAGAGGAAGGGCTAGCCTAACCTCACTCTCGGACGCAACCCTAAGGGGGGGTCATTCCCTTAGGGAGGACTGAGAGGCGATGAATACTCCATTAGACACTTGATCCCCTTACTCAGAAAGGAAATCAAGGCTAAACAGAGGGAGTGCCAAGGCAGGGGATGAAGGAAGCATATAGGGGTCCTACCAGGAGGTTAGGTTAGGAAGGGACACTAACTAACCTATCCCCTATATGGTCCCTGAAGACGAAAAACATTTGCATCACGGTCGAAAGTATTGTAAAATAATGCCACTATCTTCATAACTTAGTCTAGGATCACTAATAAAATCATGCATGAACACTTATATACAGGCGCTCTGGCCTGGGGGCTATAGAAGCCGACTGGTATGAGGTCAATCGATGACCGATAAAAAGCGTCGAAACACGATATAAAAGTTCCTAGCTATGAAGACTAAATAAACTAATGTAATCGATTAGTAAATAAGGCCGGAAGCGTTGTTGTGGCTAACTAAATAAGGCATGCATAACAACAACGACGCCATAAAATGGCGGGTCCGGTAGAGGCACAGCTCTGCCACAAAACAGCAATTATCTCGGAAAGTAATATTTACTTTACGGTCAGAGCTTAACTAAACAATACTGGAACCTTGTACTCAACTTTCCAGAAGAAGGCGAGGCTGAAGGTAGCGACATTACGTAGATGCAAAGCGATAAGTGAAGCACAGGGAAAATCCGTCTAAGTAGGGCGAGCTACTGAACAAAGGATAAAGACGGACGTGACGTCATTTAAGCAATGGCGCCCGTTTGTTTACGTCTTGAGTATCAGTAGTAGCCACGAATGAGATTAGCTATGGAACGGCTCCCAGCTATTCTCAGCCCTTACACACCGAAGCATTAACTCTGTTCGGGGTGTAGATAGCTATGTGGCGCGTTAATACATGCGTCCCCTGTTGATATACGATGTCTTAAAAGGGAAACCTTTAGGATACTCGCTCCAGAAGTTAGAATTCTGTGATAACCTGTGGTTAAATTCTCTGGGAATATCCTAGTAGTTATTTACCCAAGGAAGCTACCAAAAAGGAACCTTCCATCAGGACGCCATGGCTTGAGCCCAAAAAATGAGATTGTTTGTTTACGTTTTAGTTAGGTTACGACAGTGGTGAATGTCTTGGGTGAATGCTTATTTTGATTTTGACTGCAGCTAGAGGCTGGTGTGAATGCTGGACTATTATTATTAATAATTCTTTATTACCAGCGTGGAAGTGTTTATTTATTTCAAAAGCCATGATTCCTCCTCCGCGGAGGTAGCAGCAGTAGGGGAGTCAGCATTATGAAGCTTCATCTGTGGTGGAAATGTGGGAGGTTGGGCTGTGGCACCCTAGCAGTACCAGCTGAACTCGGTTGGGTCCCTGATTTGGCTGAAGGAACATAGAGAGTAGAGGTCCCCTTTTTGTTTTGTTTCATTGTTGGTGTCGGCTACCCCCCAAAATTGGGGGAAGTGCCTTGGTATATAGATATAGATAAATGATTCCTCCTTGGCTAGACTTACTCCTTTGGAGAGAGTTCCCTTGAATGTTTACTTGATTGTTGACAACTTGGCCTGTAACAGAACTTGATACGACTGCTCAGATTTATTTACTTGTTGATGACCTGGACTACGATTATGATTTTGATTTGATTGCTCTTAACGATTTTATTGATATTGATGCCATAATGACCCAGCCCGTTTGAAGGATTTTCCGTTTGGATCACTGATGAGAAGGATTTTGATGATAATGACTATAATTAATTAGCCCCGATATAAGAAGTGAGTGTGGTAGTTTGCCAATAAGCTGTGGCAGTGGACTGTGAAGGTCTCTTGTGCCTTGTATGGACAACGGTGTCCAAACACAATTATACATACTGTATAAATATTGCAAACTTGGCTGTGATTATTATTTTAGTTTGTGTTTTTTTTTTTTTTTTTGTACTGTTTATGAACTGTGTCGTGTCGGGTTTGTGAGGGGTATTTTTGAGTATTGGCGACGGTGTCCGTGCTCACACATGTATTTACTGTATATTTTGTTTTTGAAGATTTAGGTTTGGGGATTTGTTTGTCTGTCTTTAGTATTAAGGTTTTGTGATTGACATTTTTTGGTTATTTGAATGTTTTTTTAATTGTTTTAGTTTGTAGGTAATATAGTATTAAGGTCATGTTTTGTTTTTTTTCCTTTTGTCTAAGAGTCCAGTTTATGATAATGTAAGGGGAAAGTTTGTTTTCTAGAGACAATTGTCAGTTAGTGTGATCAAGGGTGTGGGGGTTGTTATTGCAACATCCCGCCACATTATTTTGGCGCCCGAACAGGGACTGGCGAGGTGGGATTGGAAGCTGGACTGTTAGACAAAGGACTGAATTAGGAATAGGAATTAGATATAAGGTTGATGAAAAATATAGGAGCAATTAAGGGTTTTGAAGGAGGAATTGTGGCATGAGCAAGGAGCGTGAGGAGAAGTTTCTGTATGAGAATAAGAGGTTAAGTTGTGAGAATGAGGAGATGCGAAAGGAACTGAAAGCACTAAATGGAAGCGTAAAGAGAGTGGAAGAGGGTGTTGAGATAAGGATGCGTGAGAATGAGAAACGAATGGAAGCTATGATGGGGCAGGTAATGGGAATGATGAAAACTTTCATGGGTGAAGGCGCAGTCGGAGGGGTGGCCTCTGCTACGGGTAATGGGTTGATAGTGGAAGAGAAGGTTAAGGTAGGTGATAATGGGAAAGGAAGTGATATTATTATTATTATTATTATTACTATCCAAGCTACAACCCTAGTTGGAAAAGCAGGATGCTATAAGCCCAGGGGCCCCAATAGGGAAAAATAACCCAGTGAGGAAAGGAAATAAGGAAATAAATAAATGAAGAGAACAAATTAACAATAAATCATTCTAAAAAAGGCAACAACGTCAAAACAGATATTTCATATATAAGCTATTAACAACGTCAAAAACAAATATGTCATATATAAATTATAAAAAGTCTCACGTCTGCCTGGTCAACAAAAAAAACATTTGCTCCAACTATGAACTTTTGAAGTTCTACTAATTCAACTACCCGATTAGGAAGATCATTCCACAACTTAGTAACAGCTGGAATAAAACTTCTAGAGTACTGCGTAGTATTGAGCCTCAGGATGGAGAAGGCCTGGCTATTAGAATTAACTGCTTGCCTAGTATTACGAACAGGATAGAATTGTCCAGGGAGATCTGAATGTAAAGAATGATCAGAGTTATGGAAAATCTTATGCAACATGCATAATGAACTAATTGAACGATGGTGCCAGAGATTAATATCTAGATCAGTAATAAGAAATTTAATAGACCGTACGTTTCTGTCCAACAAATTAAGATGAGAATCAGCAGCTGAAGACCAGACAGGAGAACAATACTCAAAACAAGGTAGAATGAAAGAATTAAAACACTTCTTCAAAATAGATTGATCACCGAAAATTTTAAAAGACTTTCTCAATAGGCCAATTTTTTGTGCAATTGAAGAAGACACAGACCTTAAATGTTTCTCAAAAGTAAATTTGATGTCGAGAATCGCACCTAAAATTTTGAAAGAGTCATACAAATTTAAAGAAACATTATCAATACTGAGATCCGGATGTTGAGGAGCCATCGTCCTTGACCTACTTACAATCATACTTTGAGTTTTGTTAGGATTCAACTTCATACCCCATAATTTGCACCAAGCACTAATTTTAGCTAAATCTCTATTAAGGGATTCACCAACCCCAAATCTACATTCAGGGGATGGAATTGATGCAAAGAGAGTAGCATCATCTGCATATGCAACAAGCTTGTTTTCTAGGCCAACCCACATGTCATGTGTATATAAATTAGTATGAAAAGTAATGGGCCAAGAACACTACCCTGTGGAACACCGGATATCACATTCCTATACTCACTATGGTGCCCGTCAACAACAACTCTTTGAGATCTATTACTTAAAAAAATCAATAATAACGCTAAGAAACGACCCACCCACTCCCAACTGTTTCAGTTTGAAAACAAGGGCCTCATGATTTACATGGTCAGAGGCAGCACTAAAATCAAGGCCAATCATACGCACTTCCTGACCACAATCAAGGGACTTCTGTACAACATTGGAGATTGTAAGAAGGGCATCACATGCTCCAAGGCCTTTACGAAAACTAAATTGCAAACTAGGGAGTAGATGATTACCTTCAGCTAACCTATTAAGACGTTTTGCCAGAAGACGTTCAAAAATTTTAGATAATATGGGAGTTATGGAAAATGGGTGGTAATCAGTGGGACTTGAGCTACCACAAACACATTTACATAGAGTAGTAACATTACCAATTCTCCAACAAGTGCTAAAAGCTCCTCTTCTTGCTAACTTGCGCAAAATAACAGATAACGTTGGAGTTAAGAAATCTGCTGTCTTTATAAAAAACAAATGAAAAATACCATTTGGGTCTGCACCTCCATAAGCATCAAGGTCCATCAACAGAGCTTTAATCTCACAAGATCGAAAAGCTAAACTAGTTAGTTTAGTCTCAGGAAAACAAGAATGGGGAAGTTCGAGTTTTTCAATACTCTGTTTACTGTCGAAAACATCAGCCATAAGGATTGCCTTTTCCTTTGGACAGTGAGTGACTGAGCCATCAGGTGTAAGTAAAGGAGGAACTGTTGCATCTACACCAAAGAGTGCAGATTTAAGGGTAGACCACCATTTATGTTCCTGGGTTGTACCAGAAAGGGTTTCTTTTATGGTTAAATTGTACTCCTTTTCAGTTGAGGCATAAACTCTCGGAGCAAAAGCTCGAAGCTGAGTATAGTTGTTCCAGGTCAAATCTGATCTGTTACTCTTCCACAGGTGATAGGCCTCCTGCTTCTCCAAATAAGCACGTCTACAATCATCATTGAACCAAGGTTTGTCTTTCACTCGGTACTTTAGCACACGAGAAGGGATACGCCTATCGATTATGTAACTAGATTCTCATTCAAAGGGACAACAGGATCTACACTATTATATAATTGTGACCAATTCAAGCACAAAAGATCATGCAAAATCCCATTCCAGTGAGCTTGGGATTTCATATAAATTTTACAAGAATATGATATATCAGGGACAGGCTGCTCAGTCTTCACTAATAATGAAATCAAGGCATGATCAGATGTCCCGACTGGAGAACCAACCTTACTAGTTATAACGCCAGGGGAGTCAGTGTATACGAGGTCCAAGCAATTACCAGACCTGTGAGTAGCTTCATTTATGATTTGCTCACAGCCTGATTCAGAGGCAAAGTCTAAAGCTCTTAAGCCATGGGGATCGGTAGGAGAGATAGAACTTAACCACTCCTTATGGTGGACATTATAATCACCAACAAAGACAAAAGAAGCCTTTCTATCATCTTCTTGTATCTTACCCATAATGGTAAGAAGACAATCGAAGATAGAATCATCCATGTCTGGATTCCGGTAGATCGAACACAAATAAAAGTTGTTATGCCTGCCACAAACTTTTATCACCCGAGTCTCATGACATCCACATTGATAGCAGGACTTATGAGAAGCAGGGTACTCGGTCCTAATATACACCGCCACTCCCCTGGCCCTAGGGATGGCATTGCGTTTCAACATTATTGGCTTCTTAAAACCACTTATAAGGAGCTCAGATGAGTGCCTCATATTAGAAACCAAATTTTATGAGCACAAAAGAATATCATACTGTCTGGATGCAACTGTAAGGTCTTGGATATTTGCATGAAGACCACGAATATTGCAATACAGAAAACGACATTGACGAAATCTAGGACGTACTGGTCCCGGATTTCGCTCAATGTCTCCAGACAGCATAAGAATTAATAGAAATAAAAAAGAGACATCATACTTAAAAACTAGATTAACAAGAATTATAACAAAAACAATATGTACAGAATTATAAATAAAGTGATTGATGATACCCATAGACTATAGTAAAAAGTCGGAAAAACTGATCAACATGGAGGAGCCGATGCACCATGCAAGGCTAAATACCCTCCAGGATAGCCACTTCAAGTGAAGGGAGGACAGTAAGGATGGTTTTGAGAAGAAAAAGAGTCAGAAAAAGGAAAAGACAACCTCTTGATAAACCACCAGGCATCCATGGCCCTTCTATTAAGCCTGCCCAACACGCCATCTCAAAACAACAAGAGCAAAAACAAATAATAAGATAGAATAGTGTGCCCGTGTGTACCCTCAAGCAAGAGAACTCTAACCCAAGACAGTGGAAGACCATGGTACAGAGGCTATGGCACTACCCAAGACTAGAGAACAATGGTTTAATTTTGGAGTGTCCTTCTCCTAGAAGAGCTGCTTACCATAGCTAAAGAGTATCTTCTACCCTTACCAAGAGGAAAGTACACTGAACAAATTGCAGTACAGTAATTAACCCCTTGGGTGAAGAAGTGTTAAGTATCTCATTGTTGTCAGGTGTATGAGGAAAGACGAGAATATGTAAAGAATAGGCCAGACTATTCTGTGTAAGGGTAGGCAAAGAAAAAATAAGCCGTGACCAGAGAAAGGTATCCAATGCATTATTGTCTGGCCAGTCAAAGGATCCAATACCTCTCTAGTGGTAGTATCTCAACGGGTGGCTAGTGCCCTGGCCAACCTGCTACAGTAATAGTAATAGTGATAGTGAGATTGAAAATAAGGGAGTTAGGCATAGTAAGGATGAACAGAAATGTGATAGGAAGAATGAGAAGAAAGGTAAAAGTGATGTGAAGAAAGAGAAGAAAAAGTGTCAGGATGATAGCAAGGATGATCGTTAGTGGGTGAAAGTGGTGAGTAAGAAAAGGCCTAGGAAGAGTATAATTAAGGATAGGAGTATGGGTGTGGAATTAGATTTCTTATATTCTAGCGTGGAAGTAGGAAACAAGAAGGAAAGTAGCAGTGAGAATGAACGTGATGTGTGTAAGACTGTATTTATAAGAGAGGTACCTCGGTGTGAAAGGTTCAATGAGCATAGTAGTAGGGATGTATATGAATTTTTCAAGGAGTATGAGAAGTATTGTCAGGATAAGTATGGTGATAGTAAGAGAGTTTGGGATAGGGAGTTAGGAGAATATTTGACTGGTTATTTGTTGACGATGTATGGTGTGATAATGAGTGTAGGTGACGTTGATTATGAAAGCGTGAAAAAGAGAATAATTGAGCAGGTAAAACGTATAAAAGGGAGTGTTAGGTATAAGCGTAAGAATGATTTTGATGAGGCAAGGATGAATGCAGGAGAAGCTATATCAATGTATGTATGTAGGTTGGAAACGTTAGCTAGGAAGAAGTATGGGGATGAAGGCATAAATGAGAATAAGGAGTTAATGAGGAAGTTTCTGGTGACCATACCTGAGAATGTGAGTGAATTTATTGATTTGAAACGTAAGGAGAAGATGAGGTGGACGAAAGAAAGATTGACATGGGATGATATCTTAGAGATAGTTGAGGATTACAAGTTAGAGAGATGTATGAAAGAAAGTAAATCTGTGAGAGTAAGAAGTGGAATGGAGGAAAGTGTGCCAGAATTTGTTAGTTTTAGAGATGCTGTTATGAGAGGACCGATGAGGGTAGCTGATAGTGTAGTAGATAGGAGTGTTAGGGCGAGTAATGTGGGAATACCTGTAAGGACAAATGAAGGGTTTAGGCAAGGGAATCAGGTTTGGAGGGATAGGAGTGCTAGTGTGCAGCGAGGTAGGTCAGATAATTGTGTCCGTGGGGAGAAGTGTTATAGGTGTGGGAAAGTAGGGCATAAAAAGAATGAGTGTAGATGGGCGTTAGGAGCATGTTTCGGGTGTGTAGAGACAGGGCATCGTATTAGTGAGTGTAAGAAAGAGAAAGGGGTTAAATGTTATCAATGTGGTATGACTGGGCACATAGCGAGTGGATGTTTTAGTAATCGTATGAATGTAATTTGTGGTAATTGTGGTAAGGATAGTCATTGTGCTAGAATGTGCAAGGAGCCGCAGGGTAAGTGTACTGAATGTGGTGCAGATGGGTTATGTAGCTAGAGTATGTAGGAGGAAGGGATTAAGTCAGCCAGGATGTTCGGGAAACTAGAGTGTAAGAGGGTTCAGCTGGGTGAGTCCTCCTGTGTGTGTGGAAGGAATAGGATCAATGTTTGTGAGAATGGGATGAATAATTGGTTGGAAATGAGCAAGTATGAATCTAGTATGCATGAGAAGTTAGGGCTGGAAAATAAACAATTAGTGTTAGTTGAATATAGGAAAAAGAGGCGTTTGAAAGTTTTAAGTGAGGAGAAAGTGCAAGGGAAATTTATAGGTATAGGTAAGAATACGAATAAGTATGACAAGAGTGTAAATGTGCTAGTGAGTGTGAAAGATAAATGTATCAATACAGATGAAACGTGGCTGAGTATGAATGATACTTATAGTATGTGTGGCTTTTCGTTAGATGATGTAAAAGAAAGAATGAATAATGCAAGAGTGAGAGATAGGAGAATGATAAGTAGCATGAATGAATCTTTTGCTAAAGTTGAGAATGTTTTTGATGAAATGGATGAACTGTTTACAGAAATGAGTGTAATTTTAAGGCCAGATGAGAACGAGGTAGATGGGATTGTACATGATATCTTAGATGATAGGGATTTAGATAGGAATAGTTTTAATGTAGCGAATGATTGTGATAAGGAAGAAGGGAATGGGAGAGTGTATGAAGGCCCAGTTACTCTGAGTAGAGGTCCTGTTCCTGACTGCGACTGGGTTATGAAAAAATTAGGTAAGTGTTGTGTAGAAGGATTTGGCAAAGTAAGGGGGGTGGAATGTGGAGGATTAATTTTTATTTATTTTGATTTTTGCTTTTTTGCCAAATCCTGAGAGAGAGAGAGAGAGAGAGAGAGAGAGAGAGAGAGAGAGAGAGAGAGAGAGAGAGAGAGAGAGAGAGTAATTAGTGTATCGATTGTTTGTTATAAGAAAGACTGTTGGTATAAATAAGATTGTTTGTTTACGTTTTAGTTAGGTTACGACAGTGGTGAATGTCTTGGGTGAATACTTATTTTGATTTTGACTGCAGCTAGAGGCTGGTGTTGTGGGAAATAACTCCGGGAAAGGCCTCCCCGTTTCTGATTTCCGGACCCGAGCCTGAAGGATAGAGCGCCAACACTCTCACACATGACAAACTACAGAACCGCAACGAAGACGGTTTGCTTTCCCTACACACGTTTAAGTCCAAAGATTATTCTATACCGGGACTGTCGGCACCGATATCACCTTGATGTTCAGACGCTACTCCAGTGCGCAGAATAGTAAATCCCAATCAAGTGTGGTTGGACTGAATCAGTTACGTTAACAACAGTTTCACAAAGAGTTAAGGGGAGCAGTACTGTAAAAGTCAAGACGTCCTAAGGACCACCGGAAGGTAATGCCGTAGAACATTACAATAAAGGATTGACACCGATAGCTTTAAATTGACGTAAATATAAACTTACCCTTAAGTCATATCTCACCTCATGTGATAACTCATTTAGTCATTTCAAAATATAAAGGTCAAGTTGAAAAAAGTTAATAATTTTAACCTAAAAATGGCATTTATTTCCATGAAGTACAACAGGAATTTCCACCTAACTGACACAGGAAAAAACAGCAAAACTACCTAATTGAAATTTGAATAAAGACCGCATGGCATATGAAAAATGAAAAATGCCAAGAAAATGGTCAAATCAATTAAATCGTAAATCAATAATCAAATGACTAATCAACCAATGAAAGTAAAAATGGTGACTGAAATAATACCAAAAGTTCTACTCACTACTTTGAACACATTCCTCTCGGGCAATAAAATTTAAAACTTGATAGAGGGGAACGGGAACACAACGTATGTTAATGGACACGCCACGAATGATTAAACTAGACAGTTTGAACATGACTTCCTAGCTAAATGTGCACATCGTCAAATAAAGGCTAGGAAAAAAAAAAGGGGGGGACAGTTCCTTGGCCAAGGTTGAGCACCGTTAATTAGTACTCACACTCTTGAGGGTTGATTGTAGACGTAGTGGAGGCATCTTGTAAACTGTTAAGAACACGGTGCATCTTCAGTTCTGCACTGACGTGTTTTGTCTTCGTAAGTTTATCTTCTAAATAATGGCACAAAGTAAGGCATACTGTTGGTTAGTAAATGGTTGACCAACTGGTAGTTGAACCGATGCTTATGTTAAAACGACGTCTCAGATAAAGAGGCTATGCCTACGTCCGCCTTCCACGCTTCCTGGTTTTTAAGAGGGGCGCTCACACGCTTCTGCCTGCCGCCGCTGAGCTGGTTCGAGCCGGTCGAGTCTTCCTCTTCAAATTTCCATGAGTACGTGGTTTGCTGAAGGGTGCTTCTTCTTCAAATTTCCATGAGTACATGGTTTGCTGAAGGGTGCTTTTTATAAATACAAGGATCATTCTTGAAACTCCAGGGGAAAGTAATTATAAAGAAATCTTACTGCCTGGTTTATAAAAATTAATATACATACAAAAAAATTAAGTGTCGTTTAGTGATGCTCAGTAACACAGGAAACAATCCTAGCTAAACAGACTCATAAATAGGTACTGAGATGTAAATAGCAATAAGCTAAGATCAATGAGTTACGTAAATTAAAGAGTTACTTAAATACAAACCAATTGTGGTTAAACATCCAAAGCTTCAAGAGCATTTGGAACAGAACGCAACCAAGCGCTGTCTTTGAAAATTATCGACGGTCAGTTGCATCGTCAGAGCAATGTACTGTGAGCTCACGAAATGAGAGAAAATCATCTACAGAGGAATGAGGTGATGAAAGGTAAAGCATTACAGGGGAATGATGGACATGTTAGCAGCAATGAATATTTAAGGGTATAACAATGAAGGTTACAAAGGAAAAAAAAGAAAAAAGAGATGCGTAAAACCCAGAAAATAACAAAACAAAAAAATAAAAAATGGAATAACGGTGGTGACTAAAATAAAGGGTGGAAAGAATTTCCACACCCTGCCAATTAAGAGCGAGAGAGAAGGAGGGGTCCACTAACAAGAGGTGGAGGGTACGGAAGGAAGGGGGCATTTCCCATCCCTTTCAAATTTACAGCACTTTCTGGAATAAGGCACGGGCTTTATCTGCCGCCGCCCTACGAGGTTGCCCTCGAGAGGACACAGGATCAGGTTTGGGAAGAGGGGCGACATCATCAGAAGAATCGTCATTTAGAGGGTCCTCTGAGGGAGGATCTGGTAACTGGGGTGTCATGACCGAATCAGGACCACCTTGCTCCAGTTCAGTGATATAGGGACCTGCGACATTTATCTCCATTGGGATAAGACGGTTAATGGGACGCACATATATTCCATGAGGGGTGCGCACCTTCACAGATCTAATATGACCATCTTGACCGGGGTAGGTTTCAAGAATACGGGCCAAGGGATAATCTTCCCGATTTACTTCATCCAAAATTAACAAACATAAATCTCCAATTTTAGGAGGCACAGGGTGGATACGATTATTTTTTATGTGACGTTCACGAAGGGAATTGACATAATCCTGGGTCCATCGTTTTAAAAACACTTGCAATAGGTTCGTGAGTTTCTGATAACTAGCTGGGAGGCTGTTCCCTTCCCTATATGTGGGGTCATTGAGGTCGGTCATAAAGACCTGAGTAGCAAGACCTGAGGAGCAAGTGAGAGGGTTCGACCGTAAAGCAGATGACTCGGAGTCAAGGGGGTATCAGTAACGTCGTTGACATCCAAGTAAACTAAAGGTCTATCGTTGATGACGCATTCGGCTTCTTGTACCAAAGTGACAAATTCATTATAGGTAGGATACAAGTGATACATGGCTTTCCTTAAATTAAGTTTGGTGAAGCCTATTAGCCTTTCATAAAAACCTCCCTTCCAAGGGGCACGGGGAGTGATGAATTTCCAGGTCAGGTTATGGGAAGATTTAAACCCATCAATTACAGGGTGATGCTTAAGTTCAGTCAGAAGAGTTTGACCAGCTTGGAAAGTGGAAGCATTATCAGAGATGATACAGTGTGGCATACCAAATCGAGCGGCAAATCTGCGCACTGCTTGCACAAATTCAATGACCGTTAGCGAAGTTGTGACTTCGAGAGCTACGGCTCTGGTTGCTGCGCAGGTGAAAAGCAAGATGTAAGCAAAATCTACATGTGAATTGTATACCTTAAAAGCTCCAGTGAAATCTAAGCCAGTTACTCGGAAGGGCACTCTTGAAATGAGACGATTGGGATGATACTGGGCTAATGGAGGCATTGGGTACGGGGCCGCTTGCACCTTCCGGCAATGGATGCAACGGCGCAAAATTTTCTTGATTTACTGCCACATTTGGGGAACCCAAAATTGTTTACGCAATTCAACATGGAGTGTTGAAGTATTACGGTGCAGCAAACGTTCACGCCAATGTCTGACGATAAGTGTCTAAAGGGCACAATGATGTTCCAGCAAAATGGGACCTACATAATCTAATTCCACGGGGGCATTACTGAGACGGGAAATAGCTTTGAGAAGACCTTGGTTATCCAGGTAAAGTTTACGTTGGCCGATGAAAGCTCGTTCGTCCGAATTGAGACGAACGTCTTCACCTTGCACCTGCTTTAAAATATTAGGATAACTTTGGGTCTGGGAACATTTTAACATGACTGTTAAGGGTGGAAGGTTGAATTTATTGGTTAGATTAGGGTAACGTTGTGACAAGGGTTGTATCCATTGGGGAATTAAACGAAGGAGTGCAGTGTAGCACTTGATCGCGTCGTGAAGGGAGCTGTAATGATCAAAAAGTTGTACTCCCGGGGGATCAAGCCGAATAGGGCATGCACATATCTCCGGGTTAATAGAGAACCTGCTTTGATCGGGGTACTATGAAGGGTTACTGAGCTAAGGAGGGCCTTGTAGCCAGAATTTATTCTTAAGAATATGCCTGAGAGCGACACCACGCGATGCCAGGTCCGCAGGATTGCTATTAGTGGGGACATGCTTCAGGTTAAGATTACAAGTTAATTTAATGTTGATTATCTCCTCCACACGGTTAAGGACGTAAGGGGAGTTACTTTTAGCATTATGGACCCACTGGAGGGCAGTTGAAGCGTCGGACCAAACAGTGACCGAAGCGTATATGCCAGGTTGCAGTTCTGACAAGTGTTTGGTTAAACGACAGCCCAGTAAGAGCGCAGTTAACTCAAGTTTGGGAATGGTTAAACTTTCATCCATTTCCAACATGCGTTTAGGGATGACTCGGGCTTTAGCCGTAAGGAGGCGAGAATTACCTTCCTGGGTGACTATATAAGCAGCTACTCCGAAAGCGAGCTTGGAAGCATCGGCAAAAATGTGCAATGCTGGTTGACTGCCATCATGCACATTACGAGGGACTTTAATTTGTTCAAGACCTTTGTACCTTTTGATGATATCACTCAGTTCTTGAACTTGCTCAGGGTTAATAGGGGTGTCCCAGCCCTTGTCAGTCATCCACAGTTTTTGAATGAAGAGTTTGCCTATAATTGTAACAGGAGAAATAAGACCGATAGGGTCATAAATGGAAGAGAACAAGGACACGACCTTTCTTTTAGTGTTGATGTGGGAATGACTTATCTCTAATTCAGGGGGTAATTTAACATTCAAGGTATCATTAACAGTATCCCATTCAAGACCGAGGTAATCATGAATGCCTCTTTCTGTGAAATCACCATTAAGAGGGGTATTAGTCGTCCATTTGGCTAACGGCATTTTAGCCTTTAACATAAGTGCCTCAATGAGGGGCCTCTCACTCAGAATGTCTTTGGGGTCGACATAACAGCGTTGAAAGTTATCAATATAGAAACTGGTTTTGAGTGTCGACGCCAATCTACTGGACTGACTGTCTAAATGATGTTGGATAGTTTGGTTAAGCAAGTAGGGGCTCGAGGTGGCGACAAACAGAACGACCTTAAATCGATATGCGACGATCCTTGTCATTTCTGGATCTTCAAAGAAAAGAAAGCGACAGAAGTGTCTCTGTTCGGGGACAATCTCTATGCGAAGGAATGCTTTGGAAATATCTGCAGTTAAACCAAAGGGCTTCTCGCGGAACATTAAAATCATCGATTGAATCTTCGATGCAAGATTGGGTCCTGTGTACAGAGAATCGTTCAGAGAAAGTGAATTTGGGTTCGACCTGTATGAAGCGTTGAAGACAATACGTATAGGGGTGGTGGCAGAATTCTTAACTATGGGATGATGTGGTAAATAATGTACTTTTCCATCAACAGGGGTGCGTAAGGGGACAGGCTCAATAAAATTTTCTTCAAGATACTCATCCAGAATCTTACGGTAATCAGTAAACAATTGGGAGTTCTTTGATTTTTTGACTGACATGAGTTGGGCAAAGGCTCTAGCATAATTTGAAGCGAGACGCTTATCACTCTTGAAAGGTAGCTGAACAACATACTTTCCGGTTTTATATTGAGTAGTTCTCTTGAAGAGATCAACTGCTTTCTCTTCAAGATGGCTGACGGGTTCTTTAGTGATACCAATGGTGTCAAGTTTCCAAAGGTTTTCAAGAGGCGGGTTTATAGTCATAGGCGAGCCAACATCAATTTGGTTAATGGTAATTGTGACTGTGCTGACATCTCTTGGGTCCACGTCAGGACGTGACCAATCAGGCAACTCTCCCCATACCACTTAACCGGCGGGAGTGCTAAACAGGTTTACACCTTGGATATTATGGGTACGCTTGAGGAGCCTGGGAAGATAATCGGCAGCAAGAATGATCTCAATACCGGTAGCATTATCATCGGGACGATGATCCGCGAGACGAATTCCATTAGCTTCTACCGTATGGACAGTACGGGTGTAACCTGGCGTATTGGCACTAACAATAGCCACAATCTTATGTCTCCGTCTGCCGATTTTCATATTAAATTGTACTGGATCAGAACTTTTAGGGGGTTCGGTACAATTAAATGAGTTAAGCAGGAACACCATCTGTCCAACAGGTTTAAGATTTAATAATTCAACAACATTTGGGTGCACAAAAGTACATTGTGCACCACAACCTAGAAAAACTCTTGTGGAGTGTTTAAATTTACCGGAGACTAGTTCGACAGTGGAAGTCGGTAATGCAACTGGGGTGAGGTCATTAGGCTCAACACACGTGGTGTTTTTGCCAATACAAGCAATGTGATTGAGGTTTGCCGCAGGGGTATTGGTACTGGGAGGGATAAGGGGTTGCATGTCAAGGGGGTTATTAATGGGAGGTCTAATGGGTTGCATGTTAGGGGGGGTTATTAATGGAAGGTCTAATGGGTTGCATGTTAGGGGGGTTATTAATGGGAGGTCCAAGAGGTTGGGAGTTAGGGGTGGTGTTAGCAAACCCACTAATGGGTTTGATGAAGTGGTTGGATACTGCAAGGATATTTGGGCATACAGGCAATTTATGAGCCTGCTGACAGTTCAGACAAACAATGGTTGCATTGCAATTGCTGGCAAAGTGTTGAAAGAAAAACATTTTGTGCAACGATTCATTTCTCGCAACCTTGATATCCTACTTCTTGGATCGGGGAAATGAGGACATTTGGATTGCACGTGGTCACTATTGCCACAAAAAATACATTTACCTCTAGCAGTCCCGTTACTGGGGCCAGCAATAGGCCATCCATTTGATCGAATAGGAGTCGTTTGTAGATCCACGGACCGGACAGGGCCGTTATTAACTTTAAGTTTAGGTATATGATTGTTCACGTTGGAGGAAGGAGGGCTAGGCTGGTTAAGTGATTTACCGTTAGAGCGTGAGTTTCCGTAACGGTTGGCTCGCGCAGGTTTATCACAGGTATTAGGTTTGGGGCCGTCGTCAGGGCTGGTCATGAGCTTCATCATTTCCTTCGTGCGAGTATGAGCATACAGGGCCCTTTTCATTTTGGCCAAGGTTACTTCCTCGCGATTGTAATATCGGTAAACTATACCTAGGTGGAAGGATTTGAGCTTACTAGTGAAAACATGCTCTAACATTACCTCTGGTAAAGACGACCCAGTTAGTTGTACATATTCAGTTTCCGTGGTGTCCCATTCCATGAGGAAACGACGGAGATCAGTGCTATCATTATTAGGGGAGGATGCTTTATAAAATTTATTTATCACGAGGTGTTTAGTCAGAACGGGGGACTCATACTCTCGTTTAAGACTGTCTATTGATTTTTCATACAGACCCTCTGTCCACACTTGGTTACCGAGAAGTTTACGCGCTGGTCCCTCATGGGTACGCAACAAAATCTTGTATTTTTCTGTGGGAGAGTACCTGTGGTTTTCATGTACCGTCTGGTGAAACAAACTCCACCAGCCGGCCCAACAATCTCTACGACCATCGAAGGGAGTGGGATCAGGATCTGCAGCGACTGAGACGCATACAAACTGAGGGTTAGCGTTAGGTGCTTGAGGGGGATTTGAAGGGTTGATTTTTCCCTGTGTTACAAGTTGAAGGTGCATCGTTTCTGCGTCAGTTAACAAACTGACAAGATCGGTATAACTAGACAGGACAGTGGGGTTGTTCCAATGAGGTTTCCACAAAGTTTTAAAGTCCCTAAGTTCAGCAAGAACTCTACTTACTTTGTTTTTACAGTGCTCTAAACCCTCAGGGGTTGCACAGGCAAAATCTATTGAGGAAACAGCTTTCAGAGTTATGTTTGCCTCTTTGTAAATGAATCTGAACTCCTGTGTTTGTTCTTCAAGACGAGCATTAAGGTTTAAAGTAGCCGGCATCTCCACAGCCTACTGTGGGAGTTTAATGTGACTGTCTTTGCCCGCCATCTTGGGATGACCACGTGTACGATGGTACAGAAGGTCCACAAAAAAACAAATTATGCAGACAAACAAAGTCAAACTTAAATAACACACGGCACAGAGAATGTTACAGACAAACGGTCACCGAGAGGGGTACAAAGAACAAGGATAAAGGTAACCTACCTATAACGGGGAACAGTAAACCAAAGTGTGAAAACAAATTAATGGTTGAGAGGAAAAAACGAACAGATCAAAATAGCAACACCAAAGCTCACAGTACATACGAAAATTCGTGCAACATATACCGATTATCCGAACAAATAAAATAAAACCTGAGTTCTCCTTCAGGGTAGAACTTTCTGGTTAAAACGCTTGGTTACACAGATGCCTTTATTCATCAAAGGTTACCATAAATTACGTCCTAAAACACTGTACATCTCGTTACCTATCAAAGTCTGGGCTTAATCATTCTACAAATTGGCTAGTGTGTGAGGTTTTGAGGTACGACTTAAGAGGGTTATGTTTATATAGTGAAAACGCTACAAATGAATTTATAATGTTTAAAATTTAATTATTCCACAAATCAATGGTGTCAGATCCGGTTCGAAGGACCACTGTTATTTATTTAAGTGTGGGAAATAATTCCGGGAAAGGCCTCCCCGTTTCTGATTTCCGGACCCGAGCCTGAAGGATAGAGCGCCAACACTCTCACACTTGACAAACTAGAGAACCGCAACGAAGACGGTTTGCTTTCCCTACACACGTTTAAGTCCAAAGATTATTCTATACCGGGAATCTCGGCACCGATATCACCTTGATGTTCAGACGTTACTCCAGTGCGCAGAATAGTAAATCCCAATCAAGTGTGGTTGGACTGAATCAGTTACGTTAACGACAGTTTCACAAAGAGTTAGGGGGAGCAGTACTGTAAAAGTCAAGACGTTCTAAGGACCACCGGGAGGTAATACCGTAGAACATTACAATAAAGGATTGACACCGATAGCTTTAGATTGACGTAAATATAAACTTACCCTTAAGTCATATCTCACCTCATGTGATAACTCATTTTAGTCATTTCAAAATATAAAGGTCAAGTTGAAAACAGTTAATAATTTTAACCTAAAAATGGCATATATTTCCATAAAGTACAACAGGAATTTTCACCTAACTGACATAGGAAAAAACAGCAAAACTACCTAATTGAAATTTGAATAAAGACCACATGGCATATGAAAAATGAAAAATGCCAAGAAAATGGTCAAATCAATTAAATCGTAAATCAATAATCAAATGACTAATCAACCAATGAAAGTAAAAATGGTGACTGAAATAATACCAAAACTTCTACTCACTACTTTGAACACATTCCTCTCGGGCAATAAAATTTCAAACTTGATAGAGGGGAACGAGAACACAACTTATGTTAATGGTCACGCCACGAATGATTAAACCAGACAGTTTGAACATGACTTCCTAGCTAAATGTGCACATCGTCAAATAAAGGCTAGAAAAAAAAAGGGGGGACAGTTCCTTGGCCAAGGTTGAGCACCGTTAATTAGTACTCACGCTCTTGAGGGTTGATTGTAGACGTAGTGGAGGCATCTTGCAAACTGTTAAGAACACGGTGCATCTTCAGTTCTGCACTGACGTGTTTTGTCTTCGTAAGTTTATCTTCTAAATAATGACACAAAGTAAGGCATACTGTTGGTTAGTAAATGGTTGACCCACAGGTAGTTGAACTGACGCCTATGTTAAAACGACGTCTCAGATAAAGAGGCTATGCCTACGTCCGCTTTCCACGCTTCCTGGTTTTTAAGTGGGGTGCTCACACGCTTCTGCCTGCCGCCGCTGAGCTGGTTCAAGCCGGTCGAGTCTTCTTCTTCAAATTTCCATGAGTACGTGGTTTGCTGAAGGGTGCTTCTTCTTCAAATTTCCACGAATACGTGGTTTGCTGAAGGGTGCTTCTTCTTCAAATTTCCACGAATACGTGGTTTGCTGAAGGGTGCTTTTTATAAATACAAGGATCATTCTTGAAACTCCAGGGGAAAGTAATTATAAAGAAATCCTACTGTCTGGTTTATAAATATTAAGATACATACACAAAAATTAAGTGGCGTTTAGTGATGTTCAATAACACAGGAAACAATCCTAGCTAAACAAACTCATAAATAGGTACTAAGATGTAAGTAGCAATAAGCTAAGATCAATGAGTTACGTAAATTAAAGAGTTACTTAAATACAAACCAATTGTGGTTAAACATCCAAAGCTTCAAGAGCATTTGGAACAGAATGCAACCAAGCGCTGTCTTTGAAAATTGTCGACGGTCGGTTGCATCGTCAGAGCAATGTACTGTGAACTCACGAAAGGAGAGTAAAATCATCTATAGAGGAATGAGGTGATGAAAAGTAAAGCATTACAGGGGAATGATGGACATGTTAGCAGCAATGAATATTTAAAGGTATAACAATGAAGGTTACAAAGAAAAAAAAAAAGATGCGTAAAACCCAGAAAATAACAAACAAAAAATAAAAAATGGAAAAACGGGGGTGACTAAAATAAAGCGTGGAAAGAATTTCCACAGGTGTGAATGCTGGACTATTATTATTATTCTTTACCACCAGCATGAAAGTGTTTATTTATTTCAAAAGCCGTGATTCCTCCTTGGATAGACTTACTGCTTTGGAGAGAGTTCCCTTGAATGTTTACTTGAGTGTTGACGACTTGGCCTGTAACAGAACTTGATACGACTGCTCAGATTTATTTACTTGTTGACGACCTGGACTACGATTATGATTATGATTTGATTGCTCTTAACGATTTTATTGATATTGATGCCATAATGACCCAGCCCGTTTGAAGGATTTTCCGTTTGGATCACTGATGATAAAGATTGTGATGATGATGATGACTATGATTAATTAGCCCCGATATAGGAAGTGAGTGTGGTAGTTTGACTCGGGGTACTACCGTTTGCCAATAAGTTGTGGCAGTGGGCTGTGAAGGTCTCTTGTGCCTTGTATGGACAACGGTGTCCACACACAATTATACATACTGTATAAATATTGCAAACTTGGCTGTGATTATTATTTTAGTTTGTGTTTTTTTTTTTTTTTTGTACTGTTTACGAACTGTGTCGTCTCGGGTTTGTGAGGGGTATTTTTGAGTATTGGAGACGGTGTCCGTGCTCACACATGTATTTTCTGTATATTTTGTTTTTGAAGATTTAGGTTTGGGGATTTGTTTGTCTGTCTTTAGTATTAAGGTTTCGTGATTGACATTTTTTGGTTATTTGAATGTTTTTTTAATTGTTTTAGTTTGTAAGTAATATAATATTAAGGTCATGTTTTGTTTTTTTTGTCCTTTTGTCTAAGAGTCCAGTTTATGATAACGTAAGGGGAAAGTTTGTTTTGTAGAGACAATTGTCAGTTAGTGTGATCAAGGGTGTGGGGGTTGTTATTGCAACATCCCGCCACATTATTTTGGCGCCCGAACAGGGACTGGCGAGGTGGGATTGGAAGCTAGACTGTTAGACAAAGGACTGAATTAGGAATAGGAATTAGATATAAGGTTGATGAAAAATATAAGAGCAATTAAGGGTTTTGAAGGAGGAATTGCGGCTGAGTAAGGAGCGTGAGGAGAAGTTTCTGTATGAGAATAAGAGGTTAAGTTGTGAGAATGAGGAGATGCGAAAGGAACTGAAAGCACTAAATGGAAGCGTAGAGAGAGTGGAAGAGGGTGTTGAGATAAGGATGCGTGAGAATGAGGAACGAATGGAAGCTATGATGGGGTAGGTAATGAGAATGATGAAAACTTTCATGGGTGAAGGTGCAGTCGGAGGGGTGGCCTCTGCTACGGGTAATGGGTTGATAGTGGAAGAGAAGGTTAAGGTAGGTGATAATGGGAAAGGAAGTGATATTATTATTATTATTATTATTACTATCCAAGCTACAACCCTAGTTGGAAAAGCAAGATGCTATAAGCCCAGGGGCCCCAATAGGGAAAAATAACCCAGTGAGGAAAGGAAATAAGGAAATAAATAAATGAAGAGAACAAATTAACAATAAATCATTCTAAAAAAGGCAACAACGTCAAAACAGATATGTCATATATAAACTATTAACAACGTCAAAAACAAATATGTCATATATAAACTATAAAAAGTCTCATGTCTGCCTGGTCAACAAAAAAGCATTTGCTCCAACTTTGAACTTTTGAAGTTCTACTGATTCAACTACCCGATTAGAAAGATCATTCTACAACTTGGTAACAGCTGGAATAAAACTTCTAGAGTACTGCGTAGTATTGAGCCTCAGGATGGAGAAGGCCTGACTATTAGAATTAACTACTTGCCTAGTATTACGAACAGGATAGAATTGTCCAGGGAGATCTGAATGTAAAGGATGGTCAGAGTTATGAAAAATCTTATGCAACATGCATAATGAACTAATTGAACGATGGTGCCAGAGATTAATATCTAAATCAGTAATAAGAAATTTAATAGACTGTACGTTTCTGTCCAACAAATTAAGATGAGAATCAGCAGCTGAAGACCAGACAGGAGAACAATACTCAAAACAAGGTAGAATGAAAGAATTAAAACACTTCTTCAAAATAGATTGATCACCGAAAATTTTAAAAGACTTTCTCAATAGGCCAATTTTTTGTGCAATTGAAGAAGACACAGACCTTAAATGTTTCTCAAAAGTAAATTTGATGTCGAGAATCGCACCTAAAATTTTGAAAGAGTCATACAAATTTAAAGAAACATTATCAATACTGAGATCCGGATGTTGAGGAGCCACTGTCCTTGACCTACTTACAATCATACTTTGAGTTTTGTTAGGATTCAACTTCATACCCCATAATTTGCACCAAGCACTAATTTTAGCTAAATCTCTATTAAGGGATTCACCAACCCCAAATCTACATTCAGGGGATGGAATTGATGCAAAGAGAGTAGCATCATCTGCATATGCAACAAGCTTGTTTTCTAGGCCAACCCACATGTCATGTGTATATAGTAGGAAAAGTAATGGGCCAAGAACACTACCCTGTGGAACACCGGATATCACATTCCTATACTCACTATGGTGCCCGTCAACAACAACTCTTTGAGATCTATTACTTAAAAAAATCAATAATAACGCTAAGAAACGACCCACCCACTCCCAACTGTTTCAGTTTGAAAACAAGGGCCTCATGATTTACATGGTCAAAGGCAGCACTAAAATCAAGGCCAATTATACGCATTTCCTGACCACAATCAAGGGACTTCTGTACAGCATTGGAGATTGTAAGAAGGGCATCACATGCTCCAAGGCCTTTACGAAAACCAAATTGCAAACTAGGGAGTAGATGATTACCTTCAGCTAACCTATTAAGATCTTTTGCCAGAAGACGTTCAAAAATTTTAGATAATATGGGAGTTATGGAAATTGGGCGGTAATCAGTGGGACTTGAGCTACCACAAACACATTTACATAGAAGAGTAACATTACCAATTCTCCAACAAGTGCTAAAAGCTCCTCTTCTTGCGAACTTGCACAAAATAACAGATAACTTTGGAGCTAAGAAATCTGCTGTCTTTATAAAAAACAAAGGAAAAATACCATTTGGGTCTACACCTCCATAAGCATCAAGGTCCATCAACAGAGCTTTAATCTCACGAGATCGAAAAGCTAAACTAGTTATTTTAGCCTCAGGAAAACAGGAATGGGGAAGTTCGAGTTTTTCATTACTCTGTTTACTGTCAAAAACATCAGCCAAAAGGGTTGCCTTTTCCTTTGGACAGTGAGTGACTGAGCCATCAGGTTTAAGTAAAGGAGGAACTGTTGCATCTACACCAAAGAGTGCAGATTTAAGGGTAGACCACCATTTATGTTCCTGAGTTGTACCAGAAAGGGTTTCTTTTATGGTTAAATTGTACTCCTTTTCAGTTGAGGCATAAACTCTCTGAGCAAAAGCTCGAAGCTGAGTATAGTTGTTCCAGGTCAAATCTGATCTGTTACCCTTCCAAAGGTGATAGGCCTCCTGCTTCTCCAAATAAGCACGTCTACAATCATCATTGAACCACGGTTTGTCTTTCACTCAGTACTTTAGCACATGAGAAGGGATACGCCTATCGATTATGTGACTAGATTCTCATTCAAAGGGACAACGGGATCTACACTATCATATAATTGTGACCAATTCAAGCACAAAAGATCATGCAAAAATCCCATTCCAGTCTGCTTGGGATTTCATATAAATTTTACAAGAATATGATATATCAGGGACAGGCTGCTCAGTCTTCACTAATAATGAAATCAAGGCATGATCAGATGTCCCGACTGGAGAACCAACCTTTACTAGTTATAACGCCAGGGGAGTCAGTGTATACGAGGTCCAAGCAATTACCAGACCTGTGAGTAGCTTCATTTATGATTTGCTCACAGTCTGATTCAGAGGCAAAGTCTAAAGCTCTTAAGCCATGGGGATCGGTAGGAGAGATAGAACTTAACCACTTCCTATGGTGAGCATTAAAATCCCCAACAAAGACAAAAGAAGCCTTTCTATCATCTTCTTGTATCAGCCATAATGGTAAGAAGACAATCGAAGATAGAATCATCCATGTCTGGATTCTGGTAGATCGAACACAAATAAAAGTTGTTATGCCTGCCACAAACTTTTATCACCCGAGTCTCATGACATCCACATTGATAGCAGGACTTATGAGAAGCAGGGTACTCGGTCCTAATTTACACCGCCATTCCCCTGGCCCTAGGGATGGCATTGCGTTTCAACATTATTGGCTTCTTAAAACCACTTATAAGGAGCTCAGATGAGTGCCTCATATTAGAAACCAAAGTTTCTGAGCACAAAAGAATATCATACTGTCTGGATGCAACTGTAAGGTCTTGGATGTTTGCATGAAGACCACGAATATTGCAATACAGAAGACGACATTGACGAAATCTAGGTCGTACTGGTCCCGGATTTCGCTCAATGTCTCCAGACAGCATAAGAATTAATAGAAATAAAAAAGAGACATCATACTTAAAAACTAGATTAACAAGAATTATAACAAAAATAATATGTACAGAATTATAAATAAAGTGATTGATGATACCCATAGACTATAGTAAAAAGTCGGAAAAACTGGTCAACATGGAGGAGCCGATACACCATGCAAGGCTAAATACCCTCCAGGATAGCCACTTCAAGTGAAGGGAGGACAGTAAGGATGGTTTTGAGAAGAAAAAAAGTCAGAAAAAGGAAAAGACAACCTCTTGATAAACCACCAGGCATCCATGGCCCTTCTATTAAGCCTGCCCAACACACCATTTCAAAAAAACAAGAGGAAAAAAAAAATAATAAAATAGAATAGTGTGCCCGAGTGTACCCTCAAGCAAGAGAACTCTAACCCAAGACAGGGGAAGACCATGGTACAGAGGCTATGGCACTACCCAAGACTAGAGAACAATGGTTTAATTTTGGAGTGTCCTTCTCCTAGAAGAGCTGCTTACCATAGCTAAAGAGTATCATCTACCCTTACCAAGAGGAAAGTACACTGAACAAATTGCAGTACAGTAATTAACCCCTTGGGTGAAGAAGTGTTAAGTATCTCATTGTTGTCAGGTGTATGAGGAAAGACGAGAATATGTAAAGAATAGGCCAGACTATTCTGTGTAAGTGTAGGCAAAGAAAAAATAAGCCGTGACCAGAGAGAGGGATCCAATGCATTACTGTCTGGCCAGTCAAAGGATCCAATACCTCTCTAGTGGTAGTATCTCAACGGGCGGCTGGTGCCCTGGCCAACCTACTACAGTAATAGTAATAGTGATAGTGAGATTGAAGATAAGGGAATTAGGCATAGTAAGGATGAACAGAAATGTGATAGGAAGAATGAGAAGAAAGGTAAAAGTGATGTGAAGAAAGAGAAGAAAAAGTGTCAGGGTGATAACAAGGATTAACATACTGTTCCATAAGGTGCATATCTGACCAATAACACCAGGGCCGAGTGAACGTTTGCATCACAGTGTTTATGCATTTCCAAACATCTGAACATGTCAGATAGATTCGGTTTCCATCTCAATTGAGTGGCATTATTCCGATAAGGAATTTATATATATTTTTTCTACACGAGAAAATATAGACTTTGATGTGTTGTAATGCTGGATCAGATTCATACTCTATTGTAACTATTTTTGATAAATTAGTTGCAAAATAAAATACAAAAACGTATTTGTGTCTTATTACTGCTGCCTCAGTTACAGACTAATAAAATATACTAGAGTTTTATTCAATCCCTGTAAAGGGCTGATAACTTGAAATCAGGATACAGATTTCCATAAGAACGAATCTTACATTCTCATGGTAAGTAGAAAGGTAAGCTCCAAAGTTTTCCCTTTTTGTTCCTACGGAAATACAAAACTTGAATCCTTATCGTCGATATTGACATTTTCCTTGCTGGGGGCAGGAAGCACTAAACCAGCTCCAGGCTTAGTGAAAATGACATTTGCCTGGAATTTCACATACAGGTCTAGTAGACCAAATAAGGAAATCTATTCAAGGTGGAAGGCACATACACAAACCCACAGCTAATAGTAATTTCAAGATAATTCTCTGGTATGTTTCCATTAGGATGACATGGCCCGAGCCTAAAAAGCGGATTTTGAGCAAAGTGAAAAATCTATTTTTGGGTGAGTGCTATGTCATCCTGATGGACCCACCCTTTTGCTGACCCCTCACAAAATTACTTTATCTGCGGCCATTTCTGCTTAACGATAAGAAAAGGAATGGCATCGCGGTAGTAGTAGAGATGGAGGTCCACTGGGTACCTAGAACGGTACCCCCTTCTTTAGCCACTATTCCCCCTTACATCAAAGAGTTAAATCTATTCGGGGTGAAGATTGCTATGTGTCGTATCTAGCATACGTCCCCTGATATTATGCGATATCCTTTACTGGATACTCGCGCCAGGAGTTCAATTCTCTGTAGCAAATATCCCTTAGAAAGCTACCTAAAGGAACCTTCCATCAGGACGACATGGCACTCTCACCCAAAAATACATTTTTCGCTTTGCTCAAAATCCGTTTCTTTGGCCAGTAAGAACCATACATTTGTATTTGAACAAAACAAAAGGTATAGTATGTTGAATTTTTTTTCTGTGGGCTGAAGGTCCCTAATTGCCCGTTGACTAAATATTCTTTGTCATTCCTAGTTAAAAATTTGGTTGAAGAAGCTCACAAAAAAATAAGATCCCAAAATTTTTAAATGCTTTAAAGTGAAGATACATGATACTAGGAGGGCATCTATTTCCCTTAACTTTTGTAGAAATTTTTCTTTGAAAAAAATTTTAACAACAGCTCAATGGCATACCAATTCGGTTTTCACAAAACATTATATAAAAGAAGCATGGTTTGCTCATGAAGACCACTGGGCTCTAGGCTCCATAGTGGCAGCAAGGGATATTGTCTCAGTAATTTTGCATTCAGTTAATTTACTATATCTATGGTTGTATTTATATTCAATTTAGAATCAATCATGAATATCAGCTAGATTGAAATTAACATTTTGGGACATTCTACAGTAAGGTATTTTTAATTTCTTAATTTAATAATCTGGAGTCTCATATTTCAAACCACAGTTCAATTGGTTTGTCAAAGTATTCTAGACATGTAATCTAGACCCAAATCATGCCCAAACCATCTCCAAACCACATTCATAATAATTAAAAAGCATAGCTGTGTGGCAGTTTCCATATCCATACGTTCTCCCTTGTACTTAAATCTACCCATCTCTTTACTTCAATTGCACCCCACCTCCAGCATGGGAGTCAGCAATATGAACTTCAAGGGAGGTTCATAGAAATAAACATAATTAAAAAAGTAACATTTCTTATTTCTATACTCACCTATTGTTTATTTACATACCCATCCCCCTCCCCATTGACTTATGGTATAATCAGGAGGGATGATTTCCACTTCAAAACTGAAGAGACCGAGTAACTAATGCAGTAGTCCTGAGCCTCTGTACACCTACCGCTAAAAGGTTCCATTCCCTTGTTGGGGCATGTAATGTATTTATCAAAGCAAAAGGAAATGGGAACATTTAAAAAAAAAATAAAGAGAGCTTCTTGAGAAGTAATAGGTGGGTATAGAAATATGAAATTTTATTAACAAAATTCAGCTTTAATACTTTTACATTCAATCTAGAGATAACTGATTTTGCCTTTTCTTAACAATGGGGTAATGATTATGTGAAAACAGCATGAACTGCGTGGGTGGTGTATGGGCACAGTGTGACTGAATTCATGCTAGGCTTGTTAGTATTTGTCCACAGAAAAGGCTCATATGGCACAAAATTTTTGTTTGCAGACCAATGCAATACTGTATTCGTAACTCATTTCAAATTTGTATGCTAGTATTCCAGTTTGCTTGAAATCAAAGTTACTTGTAAATTGAGGTACTACTGCACTTGAATTAAGCTTAATGGCAGTTAAGATATTTGGTTCAAGTAATCTAATAAACTAACTTAAAATTACCAATAGGAATATATAATAAAACAAAAAGAACAAAGGCTCTTGTTGCTGTACTTTTATTTGATACTCCGTCTCACAGGAAAATACAACAAGAAGGAAACAAGACAAAAAAACATCAACTTTGGTTCTTCAGTGTGCACTGGTATAAGACTGTGCAACTAAGCCCGGGCCAATAATTTACTTCCTAAATTGGTTGCCATTAGAAAAATACAATACACCAATAAAAAAGTAATACCTAAAGGTTATATAAAAAGTAACTTGTGCTATGAGTAAAATTGGTACGAGCATCTATGAAATTAAGCACTAATAATTTTATAAGACTTGAGATGAAAAAAAGTTGCAAAATTTACCTCTGCTAATACAGCAAAGATGATACTTCATTGTTGGCTTTCTTTTACATTTCATCAGACCTTTGCTTAGGCACAGTCTACACTAACCACCTTTTTCTTCTGATATCATAACACATACATATTCATTCTTGACAGGAACCATGCAATGAAAAAAAAAGAGATGAACTTTGCTCATACTCCAGCAACCCCTTAATCAGCAATCTGATTTCAAGAGATAAAAAGTGCAAGATACCAAGTTTTAGGCACTGTACAGCCAGATTCATTGGAGGGCAATATGCTAGACCAAATTTCAATTTCCTGTTAAAATGGAGTGCAAGTTTATCAAAAGAACTGAACATTAAAAGTCAATAACAATACTGTTAATACCTATACTAAATGATGAAACTGCCCACACTACAAAAATTTCTTCATCGGCATAACCATTATCATTCTACCTCACATGACAACTGACTGAGGTATCAAGAGGCAACAATTATAGTGCAGCGTGTATAATCTTTATTCTTAACAATTACCTTAGTTTGACACAATATTGTGGCTTTAGTGTGATAAAAATTCAAAGCAGCAAATATGTTAAAAGATTTTAGCAGCCCCCAATACAAAAACTGGCAGAAATAGCATTTTTTGGGGGAGTACAGCACTGTCATCAAGCGTCATCAGATAACATGTGGCAATCACAGAAAAATACCCAGGCATTATGCAGGATATCATGATGCCTTACCAAAATAGATATAAATTTTCAGACTTAGGCATTATGGCAGAAATATTAATACAGTATGATTGTTTTCATGGACACCTTTACATTCAGCACACATGTATAATGAAAAAGGTTGAAAGGTTGAAACTATGCATAAAATGTCCAAGTTCATCTTTTACTTTTGAATACCCTTTACTTTTGCACATTATTGCAGTGGTAGTAAAATTTCTTGTTAATTTGTATGGCACAGTCAATTCAGTTTTTACTCAAAACTGATTTAGTCTTGTTACATTAGTTACTAAGCAGCATTGACATAGGAGATGGGGAAGCAATAATCTGCACAAAAGGTACACAAGTTTTGATCATTCAAATGATACTGTTAAAAAATTACATCTCTGAAGTCCACTGAATGTATCAAGAAATTAGTATAGTAAATGTATGTAAGCATTAACTTGGGCACAAAATTGATGGTCATGCAACATTTTGTGCACACAATAATAAAGGATGTCTGAAATATTGTCATACAAAACCAAAGACGATAAACTAAAAGTGAGAGGAACCCATACCTTAATAGCACTCAGTGAATGTAACATTATGCATATGGGGACCTAACAAAATAATAAAGGCGGGCTCAACACCATGGGTCTGAGAAATATGTCCACAGCCACAATACTATAAGAAAGTTTAAACATACAATATATCATAAAACCTCGACCTTTTATCATTATAATTTAGAAATAACACAAGCACTCCACTGCTAAAAAGACAAAAAACAGAGAGAGCACTCCTGATATTGGGTACTAAAATGGAAGTGGAACCTTGAGTCAACCTTCTCATAAAAAATTCCTCATGACACTTTGGCACAAAGATGGAGGAGAGAATAGTCGTTGAATACACACTGAATGCAAAGGCAGGGAAAACTTGACCACATTCATAATAATTAAAAAGCGTAGCTGTGTGGCAGTTCCCATATCCATATTTTCTCCCGACCTTTTTATATTTGCCTACAATATTAATACCAGTTTAAAGATAATTTTACAAAATCCCCTAGTACTTCTGTATGAAAATCAATTATCCTAAAATCACAATCCTAGTCAAGACACTATAATAAAAAATACAATATTTTTTTTTACATTTAAAATACCTTCATTTTTAAGTTTTCTCAAAAATCTGTTAATTTTGTCTTCTTTTTTGTAAATGTCCAAAAAATTTGGTTCACCATGTAACTTAAATTTAGTTTGGTCTGCAAGAATGTTATTAACCTTATCAATATAGTCTGATTTATTGAGCAGTACAACACCTTTACCCTTATCTGGTTTACAAATAACCAAACTATCTCGTTTGCCTAGTTTTTTTTTTTTTTTTTTTTTGTAGGATACTCAAATCCTCCTTCCTGAAAAACGGTGTCCAAGACACTCTCAACTTAGTGTAAGTTTTATGTAAAAGGAAAGACAACTTATGTTGCAAACCACTGAGGTCATTAATCAAATTTAAACCCTTGAGTCGTTGAAAAAGCATTTCGAAAGGAAAGTAGAAGTCTGCATACTTAGGTCTGTAGGAGGGCAAATTGAAATCCAACCCAAATGATAACAAAAACTCTTCTCTTTTGGAGAGAACATAGTTAGATAAATTAAAAATACAACAGTTTCTCTTATTAAAATTAGGAGTAACAACACCTAGTGCTTTCAGTTTCTTTTGATGTCGTAGTTGTACAGATGAGACATAATCATTTACAAAGTCATTAAAAAGTTTCTGATATATAAAACGGTCAATAAAAGATAAATCCTGAAAAAGTTGTTCTCGAAGGCGACAAATATTAGTACTTGTATTTTCAATAAGTTTCTGCTTCGTCTCAATCTCCTTCTTAAGTAGTTCGTCCAAGGCATTTCTGTAAAATTCGGTGTGATATAACGAGGTCTTGTAGAGCCTGAACCGAACAAACTTGGGGTGTACTCCATTTAAAAGACAATACTGCAGGAAATCCAAATCACACTTGGCTTTCTCTTCTTTCAAGGTCGATTTCTCAAGTTTTCTCGAGGTGGTCAGGGTCACTGGTGGATAGCGATGTTGGAGGAGTTGCGAAAAGTGCTGAAAACGGTGACATCTCAGCTTAAACGCGAAGAGAAAGACGAAAAGAAGTCGATGTAACATCACGGACGTATCCAGGGATTACAGGTGAAGATATAATATTTGGTGTGCAGCAGGGTCCAAAAAACATCAGTTAACAGGCCATAATTTATTTAGAGACGTTTCGAACATTGCAATGTTCATTATCAATCTGTAAAAGATATAAATATAAAATTCTTAAAATTTGTACAATAATTTAAAACAAAATAGTAAAAGAGTATTAAAACATTATTGATTTTATAACGGAAAATCGTAAAAAACTAAAACAGTAAAACAAAAGAGAACCAGTGCTCACCAGACCATCCATAGGAAAAGGTGAAGAACGAATGAGTAAAAATTGTTACCCACCTATGACTTCAGTTATGCTAAGAAAAGAGTAGAGGCAGAGATATTAGAGTTTAAAGAAGGAACAAGCCGTTTGATATATAATGACTCAAGGGTAGTTAGAAATTCGCTTTGTTTTGTCCCACCAATAATTCAGTGATATAGGGACCTGCGACATTTATCTCCATTGGGATAAGACGGTTAATGGGACGCACATATATTCCATGAGGGGTGCGCACCTTCACAGATCTAATATGACCATCTTGACCGGGGTAGGTTTCATGAATACGGGCCAAGGGATAATCTTCCCGATTTACTTCATCCAAAATTAACAAACATAAATCTCCAATTTTAGGAGGCACAGGGTGGATACGATTATTTTTTATGTGACGTTCACGAAGGGAATTGACATAATCCTGGGTCCATCGTTTTAAAAACACTTGCAATAGGTTCGTGAGTTTCTGATAACTAGCTGGGAGGCTGTTCCCTTCCCTATATGTGGGGTCATTGAGGTCGGTCATAAAGACCTGAGTAGCAAGACCTGAGGAGCAAGTGAGAGGGTTCGACCGTAAAGCAGATGACTCGGAGTCAAGGGGGTATCAGTAACGTCGTTGACATCCAAGTAAACTAAAGGTCTATCGTTGATGACGCATTCGGCTTCTTGTACCAAAGTGACAAATTCATTATAGGTAGGATACAAGTGATACATGGCTTTCCTTAAATTAAGTTTGGTGAAGCCTATTAGCCTTTCATAAAAACCTCCCTTCCAAGGGGCACGGGGAGTGATGAATTTCCAGGTCAGGTTATGGGAAGATTTAAACCCATCAATTACAGGGTGATGCTTAAGTTCAGTCAGAAGAGTTTGACCAGCTTGGAAAGTGGAAGCATTATCAGAGATGATACAGTGTGGCACTGCTTGCACAAATTCAATGACCGTTAGCGAAGTTGTGACTTCGAGAGCTACGGCTCTGGTTGCTGCGCAGGTGAAAAGCAAGATGTAAGCAAAATCTACATGTGAATTGTATACCTTAAAAGCTCCAGTGAAATCTAAGCCAGTTACTCGGAAGGGCACTCTTGAAATGAGACGATTGGGATGATACTGGGCTAATGGAGGCATTGGGTACGGGGCCGCTTGCACCTTCCGGCAATGGATGCAACGGCGCAAAATTTTCTTGATTTACTGCCACATTTGGGGAACCCAAAATTGTTTACGCAATTCAACATGGAGTGTTGAAGTATTACGGTGCAGCAAACGTTCACGCCAATGTCTGACGATAAGTGTCTAAAGGGCACAATGATGTTCCAGCAAAATAGGACCTACATAATCTAATTCCACGGGGGCATTACTGAGACGGGAAATAGCTTTGAGAAGACCTTGGTTATCCAGGTAAAGTTTACGTTGGCCGATGAAAGCTCGTTCGTCCGAATTGAGACGAACGTCTTCACCTTGCACCTGCTTTAGAATGTTAGGATAACTTTGGTTCTGGGAACATTTTAACATGACTGTTAAGGGTGGAAGGTTGAATTTATTGGTTAGATTAGGGTAACGTTGTGACAAGGGTTGTATCCATTGGGGAATTAAACGAAGGAGTGCAGTGTAGCACTTGATCGCGTCGTGAAGGGAGCTGTAATGATCAAAAAGTTGTACTCCCGGGGGATCAAGCCGAATAGGGCATGCACATATCTCCGGGTTAATAGAGAACCTGCTTTGATCGGGGTACTATGAAGGGTTACTGAGCTAAGGAGGGCCTTGTAGCCAGAATTTATTCTTAAGAATATGCCTGAGAGCGACACCACGCGATGCCAGGTCCGCAGGATTGCTATTAGTGGGGACATGCTTCAGGTTAAGATTACAAGTTAATTTAATGTTGATTATCTCCTCCACACGGTTAAGGACGTAAGGGGAGTTACTTTTAGCATTATGGACCCACTGGAGGGCAGTTGAAGCGTCGGACCAAACAGTGACCGAAGCGTATATGCCAGGTTGCAGTTCTGACAAGTGTTTGGTTAAACGACAGCCCAGTAAGAGCGCAGTTAACTCAAGTTTGGGAATGGTTAAACTTTCATCCATTTCCAACATGCGTTTAGGGATGACTCGGGCTTTAGCCGTAAGGAGGCGAGAATTACCTTCCTGGGTGACTATATAAGCAGCTACTCCGAAAGCGAGCTTGGAAGCATCGGCAAAAATGTGCAATGCTGGTTGACTGCCATCATGCACATTACGAGGGACTTTAATTTGTTCAAGACCTTTGTACCTTTTGATGATATCACTCAGTTCTTGAACTTGCTCAGGGTTAATAGGGGTGTCCCAGCCCTTGTCAGTCATCCACAGTTTTTGAATGAAGAGTTTGCCTATAATTGTAACAGGAGAAATAAGACCGATAGGGTCATAAATGGAAGAGAACAAGGACACGACCTTTCTTTTAGTGTTGATGTGGGAATGACTTATCTCTAATTCAGGGGGTAATTTAACATTCAAGGTATCATTAACAGTATCCCATTCAAGACCGAGGTAATCATGAATGCCTCTTTCTGTGAAATCACCATTAAGAGGGGTATTAGTCGTCCATTTGGCTAACGGCATTTTAGCCTTTAACATAAGTGCCTCAATGAGGGGCCTCTCACTCAGAATGTCTTTGGGGTCGACATAACAGCGTTGAAAGTTATCAATATAGAAACTGGTTTTGAGTGTCGACGCCAATCTACTGGACTGACTGTCTAAATGATGTTGGATAGTTTGGTTAAGCAAGTAGGGGCTCGAGGTGGCGACAAACAGAACGACCTTAAATCGATATGCGACGATCCTTGTCATTTCTGGATCTTCAAAGAAAAGAAAGCGACAGAAGTGTCTCTGTTCGGGGACAATCTCTATGCGAAGGAATGCTTTGGAAATATCTGCAGTTAAACCAAAGGGCTTCTCGCGGAACATTAAAATCATCGATTGAATCTTCGATGCAAGATTGGGTCCTGTGTACAGAGAATCGTTCAGAGAAAGTGAATTTGGGTTCGACCTGTATGAAGCGTTGAAGACAATACGTATAGGGGTGGTGGCAGAATTCTTAACTATGGGATGATGTGGTAAATAATGTACTTTTCCATCAACAGGGGTGCGTAAGGGGACAGGCTCAATAAAATTTTCTTCAAGATACTCATCCAGAATCTTACGGTAATCAGTAAACAATTGGGAGTTCTTTGATTTTTTGACTGACATGAGTTGGGCAAAGGCTCTAGCATAATTTGAAGCGAGACGCTTATCACTCTTGAAAGGTAGCTGAACAACATACTTTCCGGTTTTATATTGAGTAGTTCTCTTGAAGAGATCAACTGCTTTCTCTTCAAGATGGCTGACGGGTTCTTTAGTGATACCAATGGTGTCAAGTTTCCAAAGGTTTTCAAGAGGCGGGTTTATAGTCATAGGCGAGCCAACATCAATTTGGTTAATGGTAATTGTGACTGTGCTGACATCTCTTGGGTCCACGTCAGGACGTGACCAATCAGGCAACTCTCCCCATACCACTTAACCGGCGGGAGTGCTAAACAGGTTTACACCTTGGATATTATGGGTACGCTTGAGGAGCCTGGGAAGATAATCGGCAGCAAGAATGATCTCAATACCGGTAGCATTATCATCGGGACGATGATCCGCGAGACGAATTCCATTAGCTTCTACCGTATGGACAGTACGGGTGTAACCTGGCGTATTGGCACTAACAATAGCCACAATCTTATGTCTCCGTCTGCCGATTTTCATATTAAATTGTACTGGATCAGAACTTTTAGGGGGTTCGGTACAATTAAATGAGTTAAGCAGGAACACCATCTGTCCAACAGGTTTAAGATTTAATAATTCAACAACATTTGGGTGCACAAAAGTACATTGTGCACCACAACCTAGAAAAACTCTTGTGGAGTGTTTAAATTTACCGGAGACTAGTTCGACAGTGGAAGTCGGTAATGCAACTGGGGTGAGGTCATTAGGCTCAACACACGTGGTGTTTTTGCCAATACAAGCAATGTGATTGAGGTTTGCCGCAGGGGTATTGGTACTGGGAGGGATAAGGGGTTGCATGTCAAGGGGGTTATTAATGGGAGGTCTAATGGGTTGCATGTTAGGGGGGGTTATTAATGGAAGGTCTAATGGGTTGCATGTTAGGGGGGTTATTAATGGGAGGTCCAAGAGGTTGGGAGTTAGGGGTGGTGTTAGCAAACCCACTAATGGGTTTGATGAAGTGGTTGGATACTGCAAGGATATTTGGGCATACAGGCAATTTATGAGCCTGCTGACAGTTCAGACAAACAATGGTTGCATTGCAATTGCTGGCAAAGTGTTGAAAGAAAAACATTTTGTGCAACGATTCATTTCTCGCAACCTTGATATCCTACTTCTTGGATCGGGGAAATGAGGACATTTGGATTGCACGTGGTCACTATTGCCACAAAAAATACATTTACCTCTAGCAGTCCCGTTACTGGGGCCAGCAATAGGCCATCCATTTGATCGAATAGGAGTCGTTTGTAGATCCACGGACCGGACAGGGCCGTTATTAACTTTAAGTTTAGGTATATGATTGTTCACGTTGGAGGAAGGAGGGCTAGGCTGGTTAAGTGATTTACCGTTAGAGCGTGAGTTTCCGTAACGGTTGGCTCGCGCAGGTTTATCACAGGTATTAGGTTTGGGGCCGTCGTCAGGGCTGGTCATGAGCTTCATCATTTCCTTCGTGCGAGTATGAGCATACAGGGCCCTTTTCATTTTGGCCAAGGTTACTTCCTCGCGATTGTAATATCGGTAAACTATACCTAGGTGGAAGGATTTGAGCTTACTAGTGAAAACATGCTCTAACATTACCTCTGGTAAAGACGACCCAGTTAGTTGTACATATTCAGTTTCCGTGGTGTCCCATTCCATGAGGAAACGACGGAGATCAGTGCTATCATTATTAGGGGAGGATGCTTTATAAAATTTATTTATCACGAGGTGTTTAGTCAGAACGGGGGACTCATACTCTCGTTTAAGACTGTCTATTGATTTTTCATACAGACCCTCTGTCCACACTTGGTTACCGAGAAGTTTACGCGCTGGTCCCTCATGGGTACGCAACAAAATCTTGTATTTTTCTGTGGGAGAGTACCTGTGGTTTTCATGTACCGTCTGGTGAAACAAACTCCACCAGCCGGCCCAACAATCTCTACGACCATCGAAGGGAGTGGGATCAGGATCTGCAGCGACTGAGACGCATACAAACTGAGGGTTAGCGTTAGGTGCTTGAGGGGGATTTGAAGGGTTGATTTTTCCCTGTGTTACAAGTTGAAGGTGCATCGTTTCTGCGTCAGTTAACAAACTGACAAGATCGGTATAACTAGACAGGACAGTGGGGTTGTTCCAATGAGGTTTCCACAAAGTTTTAAAGTCCCTAAGTTCAGCAAGAACTCTACTTACTTTGTTTTTACAGTGCTCTAAACCCTCAGGGGTTGCACAGGCAAAATCTATTGAGGAAACAGCTTTCAGAGTTATGTTTGCCTCTTTGTAAATGAATCTGAACTCCTGTGTTTGTTCTTCAAGACGAGCATTAAGGTCTAAAGTAGCCGGCATCTCCACAGCCTACTGTGGGAGTTTAATGTGACTGTCTTTGCCCGCCATCTTGGGATGACCACGTGTACGATGGTACAGAAGGTCCACAAAAAAACAAATTATGCAGACAAACAAAGTCAAACTTAAATAACACACGGCACAGAGAATGTTACAGACAAACGGTCACCGAGAGGGGTACAAAGAACAAGGATAAAGGTAACCTACCTATAACGGGGAACAGTAAACCAAAGTGTGAAAACAAATTAATGGTTGAGAGGAAAAAACGAACAGATCAAAATAGCAACTCCAAAGCTCACAGTACATACGAAAATTCGTGCAACATATACCGATTATCCGAACAAATAAAATAAAACCTGAGTTCTCCTTCAGGGTAGAACTTTCTGGTTAAAACGCTTGGTTACACAGATGCCTTTATTCATCAAAGGTTACCATAAATTACGTCCTAAAACACTGTACATCTCGTTACCTATCAAAGTCTGGGCTTAATCATTCTACAAATTGGCTAGTGTGTGAGGTTTTGAGGTACGACTTAAGAGGGTGATGTTTATATAGCGAAAACGCTACAAATGAATTTATAATGTTTAAAATTTAATTATTCCACAAATCAATGGTGTCAGATCCGGTTCGAAGGACCACTGTTATTTATTTAAGTGTGGGAAATAATTCCGGGAAAGGCCTCCCCGTTTCTGATTTCCGGACCCGAGCCTGAAGGATAGAGCGCCAACACTCTCACACTTGACAAACTAGAGAACCGCAACGAAGACGGTTTGCTTTCCCTACACACGTTTAAGTCCAAAGATTATTCTATACCGGGAATCTCGGCACCGATATCACCTTGATGTTCAGACGTTACTCCAGTGCGCAGAATAGTAAATCCCAATCAAGTGTGGTTGGACTGAATCAGTTACGTTAACGACAGTTTCACAAAGAGTTAGGGGGAGCAGTACTGTAAAAGTCAAGACGTTCTAAGGACCACCGGGAGGTAATACCGTAGAACATTACAATAAAGGATTGACACCGATAGCTTTAGATTGACGTAAATATAAACTTACCCTTAAGTCATATCTCACCTCATGTGATAACTCATTTTAGTCATTTCAAAATATAAAGGTCAAGTTGAAAACAGTTAATAATTTTAACCTAAAAATGGCATATATTTCCATAAAGTACAACAGGAATTTTCACCTAACTGACATAGGAAAAAACAGCAAAACTACCTAATTGAAATTTGAATAAAGACCACATGGCATATGAAAAATGAAAAATGCCAAGAAAATGGTCAAATCAATTAAATCGTAAATCAATAATCAAATGACTAATCAACCAATGAAAGTAAAAATGGTGACTGAAATAATACCAAAACTTCTACTCACTACTTTGAACACATTCCTCTCGGGCAATAAAATTTCAAACTTGATAGAGGGGAACGAGAACACAACTTAGGTTAATGGTCACGCCACGAATGATTAAACCAGACAGTTTGAACATGACTTCCTAGCTAAATGTGCACATCGTCAAATAAAGGCTAGAAAAAAAAAGGGGGGACAGTTCCTTGGCCAAGGTTGAGCACCGTTAATTAGTACTCACGCTCTTGAGGGTTGATTGTAGACGTAGTGGAGGCATCTTGCAAACTGTTAAGAACACGGTGCATCTTCAGTTCTGCACTGACGTGTTTTGTCTTCGTAAGTTTATCTTCTAAATAATGACACAAAGTAAGGCATACTGTTGGTTAGTAAATGGTTGACCCACAGGTAGTTGAACTGACGCCTATGTTAAAACGACGTCTCAGATAAAGAGGCTATGCCTACGTCCGCTTTCCACGCTTCCTGGTTTTTAAGTGGGGTGCTCACACGCTTCTGCCTGCCGCCGCTGAGCTGGTTCAAGCCGGTCGAGTCTTCTTCTTCAAATTTCCATGAGTACGTGGTTTGCTGAAGGGTGCTTCTTCTTCAAATTTCCACGAATACGTGGTTTGCTGAAGGGTGCTTCTTCTTCAAATTTCCACGAATACGTGGTTTGCTGAAGGGTGCTTTTTATAAATACAAGGATCATTCTTGAAACTCCAGGGGAAAGTAATTATAAAGAAATCCTACTGTCTGGTTTATAAATATTAAGATACATACACAAAAATTAAGTGGCGTTTAGTGATGTTCAATAACACAGGAAACAATCCTAGCTAAACAAACTCATAAATAGGTACTAAGATGTAAGTAGCAATAAGCTAAGATCAATGAGTTACGTAAATTAAAGAGTTACTTAAATACAAACCAATTGTGGTTAAACATCCAAAGCTTCAAGAGCATTTGGAACAGAATGCAACCAAGCGCTGTCTTTGAAAATTGTCGACGGTCGGTTGCATCGTCAGAGCAATGTACTGTGAACTCACGAAAGGAGAGTAAAATCATCTATAGAGGAATGAGGTGATGAAAAGTAAAGCATTACAGGGGAATGATGGACATGTTAGCAGCAATGAATATTTAAAGGTATAACAATGAAGGTTACAAAGAAAAAAAAAAAGAAAAAAGAGATGCGTAAAACCCAGAAAATAACAAACAAAAAATAAAAAATGGAAAAACGGGGGTGACTAAAATAAAGCGTGGAAAGAATTTCCACAGGTGTGAATGCTGGACTATTATTATTATTCTTTACCACCAGCATGAAAGTGTTTATTTATTTCAAAAGCCGTGATTCCTCCTTGGATAGACTTACTGCTTTGGAGAGAGTTCCCTTGAATGTTTACTTGAGTGTTGACGACTTGGCCTGTAACAGAACTTGATACGACTGCTCAGATTTATTTACTTGTTGACGACCTGGACTACGATTATGATTATGATTTGATTGCTCTTAACGATTTTATTGATATTGATGCCATAATGACCCAGCCCGTTTGAAGGATTTTCCGTTTGGATCACTGATGATAAAGATTGTGATGATGATGATGACTATGATTAATTAGCCCCGATATAGGAAGTGAGTGTGGTAGTTTGACTCGGGGTACTACCGTTTGCCAATAAGTTGTGGCAGTGGGCTGTGAAGGTCTCTTGTGCCTTGTATGGACAACGGTGTCCACACACAATTATACATACTGTATAAATATTGCAAACTTGGCTGTGATTATTATTTTAGTTTGTGTTTTTTTTTTTTTTTTTGTACTGTTTACGAACTGTGTCGTCTCGGGTTTGTGAGGGGTATTTTTGAGTATTGGAGACGGTGTCCGTGCTCACACATGTATTTGCTGTATATTTTGTTTTTGAAGATTTAGGTTTGGGGATTTGTTTGTCTGTCTTTAGTATTAAGGTTTCGTGATTGACATTTTTTGGTTATTTGAATGTTTTTTTAATTGTTTTAGTTTGTAAGTAATATAATATTAAGGTCATGTTTTGTTTTTTTGTCCTTTTGTCTAAGAGTCCAGTTTATGATAACGTAAGGGGAAAGTTTGTTTTGTAGAGACAATTGTCAGTTAGTGTGATCAAGGGTGTGGGGGTTGTTATTGCAACATCCCGCCACATTATTTTGGCGCCCGAACAGGGACTGGCGAGGTGGGATTGGAAGCTAGACTGTTAGACAAAGGACTGAATTAGGAATAGGAATTAGATATAAGGTTGATGAAAAATATAAGAGCAATTAAGGGTTTTGAAGGAGGAATTGCGGCTGAGTAAGGAGCGTGAGGAGAAGTTTCTGTATGAGAATAAGAGGTTAAGTTGTGAGAATGAGGAGATGCGAAAGGAACTGAAAGCACTAAATGGAAGCGTAGAGAGAGTGGAAGAGGGTGTTGAGATAAGGATGCGTGAGAATGAGGAACGAATGGAAGCTATGATGGGGTAGGTAATGAGAATGATGAAAACTTTCATGGGTGAAGGTGCAGTCGGAGGGGTGGCCTCTGCTACGGGTAATGGGTTGATAGTGGAAGAGAAGGTTAAGGTAGGTGATAATGGGAAAGGAAGTGATATTATTATTATTATTATTATTATTATTACTATCCAAGCTACAACCCTAGTTGGAAAAGCAAGATGCTATAAGCCCAGGGGCCCCAATAGGGAAAAATAACCCAGTGAGGAAAGGAAATAAGGAAATAAATAAATGAAGAGAACAAATTAACAATAAATCATTCTAAAAAAGGCAACAACGTCAAAACAGATATGTCATATATAAACTATTAACAACGTCAAAAACAAATATGTCATATATAAACTATAAAAAGTCTCATGTCTGCCTGGTCAACAAAAAAGCATTTGCTCCAACTTTGAACTTTTGAAGTTCTACTGATTCAACTACCCGATTAGAAAGATCATTCTACAACTTGGTAACAGCTGGAATAAAACTTCTAGAGTACTGCGTAGTATTGAGCCTCAGGATGGAGAAGGCCTGACTATTAGAATTAACTACTTGCCTAGTATTACGAACAGGATAGAATTGTCCAGGGAGATCTGAATGTAAAGGATGGTCAGAGTTATGAAAAATCTTATGCAACATGCATAATGAACTAATTGAACGATGGTGCCAGAGATTAATATCTAGATCAGTAATAAGAAATTTAATAGACTGTACGTTTCTGTCCAACAAATTAAGATGAGAATCAGCAGCTGAAGACCAGACAGGAGAACAATACTCAAAACAAGGTAGAATGAAAGAATTAAAACACTTCTTCAAAATAGATTGATCACCGAAAATTTTAAAAGACTTTCTCAATAGGCCAATTTTTTGTGCAATTGAAGAAGACACAGACCTTAAATGTTTCTCAAAAGTAAATTTGATGTCGAGAATCGCACCTAAAATTTTGAAAGAGTCATACAAATTTAAAGAAACATTATCAATACTGAGATCCGGATGTTGAGGAGCCACTGTCCTTGACCTACTTACAATCATACTTTGAGTTTTGTTAGGATTCAACTTCATACCCCATAATTTGCACCAAGCACTAATTTTAGCTAAATCTCTATTAAGGGATTCACCAACCCCAAATCTACATTCAGGGGATGGAATTGATGCAAAGAGAGTAGCATCATCTGCATATGCAACAAGCTTGTTTTCTAGGCCAACCCACATGTCATGTGTATATAGTAGGAAAAGTAATGGGCCAAGAACACTACCCTGTGGAACACCGGATATCACATTCCTATACTCACTATGGTGCCCGTCAACAACAACTCTTTGAGATCTATTACTTAAAAAAATCAATAATAACGCTAAGAAACGACCCACCCACTCCCAACTGTTTCAGTTTGAAAACAAGGGCCTCATGATTTACATGGTCAAAGGCAGCACTAAAATCAAGGCCAATTATACGCATTTCCTGACCACAATCAAGGGACTTCTGTACAGCATTGGAGATTGTAAGAAGGGCATCACATGCTCCAAGGCCTTTACGAAAACCAAATTGCAAACTAGGGAGTAGATGATTACCTTCAGCTAACCTATTAAGATCTTTTGCCAGAAGACGTTCAAAAATTTTAGATAATATGGGAGTTATGGAAATTGGGCGGTAATCAGTGGGACTTGAGCTACCACAAACACATTTACATAGAGGAGTAACATTACCAATTCTCCAACAAGTGCTAAAAGCTCCTCTTCTTGCGAACTTGCACAAAATAACAGATAACTTTGGAGCTAAGAAATCTGCTGTCTTTATAAAAAACAAAGGAAAAATACCATTTGGGTCTACACCTCCATAAGCATCAAGGTCCATCAACAGAGCTTTAATCTCACGAGATCGAAAAGCTAAACTAGTTATTTTAGCCTCAGGAAAACAGGAATGGGGAAGTTCGAGTTTTTCATTACTCTGTTTACTGTCAAAAACATCAGCCAAAAGGGTTGCCTTTTCCTTTGGACAGTGAGTGACTGAGCCATCAGGTTTAAGTAAAGGAGGAACTGTTGCATCTACACCAAAGAGTGCAGATTTAAGGGTAGACCACCATTTATGTTCCTGAGTTGTACCAGAAAGGGTTTCTTTTATGGTTAAATTGTACTCCTTTTCAGTTGAGGCATAAACTCTCTGAGCAAAAGCTCGAAGCTGAGTATAGTTGTTCCAGGTCAAATCTGATCTGTTACCCTTCCAAAGGTGATAGGCCTCCTGCTTCTCCAAATAAGCACGTCTACAATCATCATTGAACCACGGTTTGTCTTTCACTCAGTACTTTAGCACATGAGAAGGGATACGCCTATCGATTATGTGACTAGATTCTCATTCAAAGGGACAACGGGATCTACACTATCATATAATTGTGACCAATTCAAGCACAAAAGATCATGCAAAAATCCCATTCCAGTCTGCTTGGGATTTCATATAAATTTTACAAGAATATGATATATCAGGGACAGGCTGCTCAGTCTTCACTAATAATGAAATCAAGGCATGATCAGATGTCCCGACTGGAGAACCAACCTTTACTAGTTATAACGCCAGGGGAGTCAGTGTATACGAGGTCCAAGCAATTACCAGACCTGTGAGTAGCTTCATTTATGATTTGCTCACAGCCTGATTCAGAGGCAAAGTCTAAAGCTCTTAAGCCATGGGGATCGGTAGGAGAGATAGAACTTAACCACTTCCTATGGTGAGCATTAAAATCCCCAACAAAGACAAAAGAAGCCTTTCTATCATCTTCTTGTATCAGCCATAATGGTAAGAAGACAATCGAAGATAGAATCATCCATGTCTGGATTCTGGTAGATCGAACACAAATAAAAGTTGTTATGCCTGCCACAAACTTTTATCACCCGAGTCTCATGACATCCACATTGATAGCAGGACTTATGAGAAGCAGGGTACTCGGTCCTAATTTACACCGCCATTCCCCTGGCCCTAGGGATGGCATTGCGTTTCAACATTATTGGCTTCTTAAAACCACTTATAAGGAGCTCAGATGAGTGCCTCATATTAGAAACCAAAGTTTCTGAGCACAAAAGAATATCATACTGTCTGGATGCAACTGTAAGGTCTTGGATGTTTGCATGAAGACCACGAATATTGCAATACAGAAGACGACATTGACGAAATCTAGGTCGTACTGGTCCCGGATTTCGCTCAATGTCTCCAGACAGCATAAGAATTAATAGAAATAAAAAAGAGACATCATACTTAAAAACTAGATTAACAAGAATTATAACAAAAATAATATGTACAGAATTATAAATAAAGTGATTGATGATACCCATAGACTATAGTAAAAAGTCGGAAAAACTGGTCAACATGGAGGAGCCGATACACCATGCAAGGCTAAATACCCTCCAGGATAGCCACTTCAAGTGAAGGGAGGACAGTAAGGATGGTTTTGAGAAGAAAAAAAGTCAGAAAAAGGAAAAGACAACCTCTTGATAAACCACCAGGCATCCATGGCCCTTCTATTAAGCCTGCCCAACACACCATTTCAAAAAAACAAGAGGAAAAAAAAAATAATAAAATAGAATAGTGTGCCCGAGTGTACCCTCAAGCAAGAGAACTCTAACCCAAGACAGGGGAAGACCATGGTACAGAGGCTATGGCACTACCCAAGACTAGAGAACAATGGTTTAATTTTGGAGTGTCCTTCTCCTAGAAGAGCTGCTTACCATAGCTAAAGAGTATCATCTACCCTTACCAAGAGGAAAGTACACTGAACAAATTGCAGTACAGTAATTAACCCCTTGGGTGAAGAAGTGTTAAGTATCTCATTGTTGTCAGGTGTATGAGGAAAGACGAGAATATGTAAAGAATAGGCCAGACTATTCTGTGTAAGTGTAGGCAAAGAAAAAATAAGCCGTGACCAGAGAGAGGGATCCAATGCATTACTGTCTGGCCAGTCAAAGGATCCAATACCTCTCTAGTGGTAGTATCTCAACGGGCGGCTGGTGCCCTGGCCAACCTACTACAGTAATAGTAATAGTGATAGTGAGATTGAAGATAAGGGAATTAGGCATAGTAAGGATGAACAGAAATGTGATAGGAAGAATGAGAAGAAAGGTAAAAGTGATGTGAAGAAAGAGAAGAAAAAGTGTCAGGGTGATAACAAGGATTAACATACTGTTCCATAAGGTGCATATCTGACCAATAACACCAGGGCCGAGTGAACGTTTGCATCACAGTGTTTATGCATTTCCAAACATCTGAACATGTCAGATAGATTCGGTTTCCATCTCAATTGAGTGGCATTATTCCGATAAGGAATTTATATATATTTTTTCTACACGAGAAAATATAGACTTTGATGTGTTGTAATGCTGGATCAGATTCATACTCTATTGTAACTATTTTTGATAAATTAGTTGCAAAATAAAATACAAAAACGTATTTGTGTCTTATTACTGCTGCCTCAGTTACAGACTAATAAAATATACTAGAGTTTTATTCAATCCCTGTAAAGGGCTGATAACTTGAAATCAGGATACAGATTTCCATAAGAACGAATCTTACATTCTCATGGTAAGTAGAAAGGTAAGCTCCAAAGTTTTCCCTTTTTGTTCCTACGGAAATACAAAACTTGAATCCTTATCGTCGATATTGACATTTTCCTTGCTGGGGGCAGGAAGCACTAAACCAGCTCCAGGCTTAGTGAAAATGACATTTGCCTGGAATTTCACATACAGGTCTAGTAGACCAAATAAGGAAATCTATTCAAGGTGGAAGGCACATACACAAACCCACAGCTAATAGTAATTTCAAGATAATTCTCTGGTATGTTTCCATTAGGATGACATGGCCCGAGCCTAAAAAGCGGATTTTGAGCAAAGTGAAAAATCTATTTTTGGGTGAGTGCTATGTCATCCTGATGGACCCACCCTTTTGCTGACCCCTCACAAAATTACTTTATCTGCGGCCATTTCTGCTTAACGATAAGAAAAGGAATGGCATCGCGGTAGTAGTAGAGATGGAGGTCCACTGGGTACCTAGAACGGTACCCCCTTCTTTAGCCACTATTCCCCCTTACATCAAAGAGTTAAATCTATTCGGGGTGAAGATTGCTATGTGTCGTATCTAGCATACGTCCCCTGATATTATGCGATATCCTTTACTGGATACTCGCGCCAGGAGTTCAATTCTCTGTAGCAAATATCCCTTAGAAAGCTACCTAAAGGAACCTTCCATCAGGACGACATGGCACTCTCACCCAAAAATACATTTTTCGCTTTGCTCAAAATCCGTTTCTTTGGCCAGTAAGAACCATACATTTGTATTTGAACAAAACAAAAGGTATAGTCTAGTAGGAAGATAGGGTTCCCATGCACCCCCATGATACATTTTTCTAACTTGCATTTTTGCAATCCCTGGGGTGTCTGGAAACAGAATCCCCTTTGTTCCCATTCAAAAAAATGTCCCATGTGGGTCATTTAGCCGTCTATTTGTCCGCCATCTTGGATTTCTTGAGATGTAAAAGTTAGGGGTAAGGGAAATATAAAGGGCCTTTTCGTAAAGAAATAAATTAGTTACAGGTACAAACTAGGTATCATTGGAAAGGGTATGAAAAAACACTATCACAAGAACCCATCACTTATTCGGTCATGACATTGATGACGTCATCAAAGGTCAAAAGGTCACGTTAAAGGGGCACTAGTCAAAATTCGGGCCCATCCAATTTGTTAACCATCCTGCACCTAACTGAATAAATATTTTGGATTCTAATTTGCTTCAAAGAAAGTGTACATGAATAGGTAGTTTTTAAATCTAAAACAAATTAATTAACGAGAGTGTAACATTAACCCTTTCCACAAATAAAACGAAAATATTGAAAAAATTATTTTTTTAAATGAGATTAATGTGAAATTCCAGTTCGACACATCTTTGTTTTCTCTGCCTTTCTGTTATGGTAAAAGGCCTTATATGTTCCAATGAGTCCCAAAATACAGTCTATGTATAATTCCGTTGGTATCTTCACTTGGTATTATCAGAATATGCTATACACACATATATAGAGATAGAATGTCTGATAACGAGTTGCTATAACACGAAGGACAAAAATGTATTAACTTGCAATATCATCATGACTGCCAAAAGTCTCAATGTTCATATTAATCTAATCTTCATTATTACTGAAAAGTTCTTCATTGTCACTGTCTTGGTCAGCCTGTTCTCCATCAGGGTCATCATCACACTGTTCCATCTCTTCCGCAGTCTTGTGAACTAAGTCTATCAAGGCAGGGGGAAGTACCGGGCTGCAAGACCACACTGGCTCCAGAATACCCTCAGAATTTTGTTCCCAAACTTGTTCAGGATCATATGGCTTTGGAGACCAGAAGATTGGAATATCTGCTCGCTTGTAGATAGCTAGGCGATGGTTCACTCGACGAATGTGTGGGATAAGGTTGTCTCGGCAAGGTGGCAAATGGGAGAGGTCAATCTTATATTTTGTTGTCAGTTGCTCATCTTCCCCAACCATCTTCCTCAACATGATTCTGCGTACAGTGTCAATAGATTTCTGTCTGGAGTAGCCATACATCAGACATCTGAATGCCTCGATATCATCAATCGTTTCTGGCTCTACCGACCATTCATCCCCAAGTTTTCTGAAAGGAGATGAGTATAATTATATCAATTGCCGCACAAAGTTGATAAGAAAGTGTAATAGTCAGGGCATTGCATACATATAGATAACAAGATAAATACCTGAAAGCTTCATGATGAATTGGATGACGTTGTAACTTCTTAAGTGGTCCAATCTTGCCCTTTCCCTTGAAGGAACTTGAAACGTCCTCCCCGGTGAACACGTACAGGCCAAGGACCATTTTACCTTTATTAGCACCCATGGATTCTGCCGTTTGACTTATGTTGACCATTTGACGATGTTTACCAGTTCCGATGTCAAGAAAGATGGTAGGACCTATGGTGTTAGCATGAAGCAGGAGAATGACAAAGATATCAGTGTCTGGCGTCCTGACTACAGCTGACTTGTAACCCAGTTTTGCTGCATACTTCAGGTACAGCACAATCCTTGTGTCTGTTTCCTCCTGATTAGACGTAAGCTCTTGAACCTCTTGTGCTGCAACCTGAAATGATAATGTGGAACTTATCATACATACTGATTTTACACAGTAGGCAAATGGTTAACCGTATTAAATTAATGGAATTCAATTACTTACATCACCATCAGATGATTGTAACTGGTATGCTTTGCCGTTCACAACCACCAGTGCTGTGCCACAGTGCTCCATGCGAGATGCTGCTACATTGCTGCTCCAAACCTGGAATAGTAGTTCACAGAGCTGTGTTTTATAGTGTTCATTTGCCAGGGATAGTTTGAAGTCATTTGGTTTTCTTGTCGCTGGCCTTTGTATCAGATAACGCTGAGAAGATCCTCGGCGTAATCTCTCCTAGAGCCTTGATAGAATCAGCATGGTAAGAATCAGTTGAGAAGATAAAATCTTTCTTGGCCACCATCTGATCGAAGACTTGCAGACATATTTCTCCAAACGTAGGTGATATATTTGTCAGGGCATGGAAAAGGATGTTGCCATCTTGGATGTGCAGGGCACCCTTCGGAAAAGGAATATCCTCGTGACTATCGTCTGTGTAGAAATGCAGAAGTGCAGCTTTGTTGGTCTTATTGAAGAAACCATCAGCAGTACCCAGGCTAAGTGGTACAGGGGTGAGTGAATATCTCATCAGTTCATCAAGGTCTAGTGGCTCATCCAGGTTCTGGGATTTGACCAGCAGCATGAAGGCAAGGTCACTCTGCTGTCGGTATTGAACAATCTGCAGGTGTCGTATGGTGCTACAAGGCAGAATGTGTTTAGGTAATTTCCACTCTCCGTTTGTCACAGCACGGCAGATGTCCTGGAAATGAACCCACTAGACATTAGACAGAAAATGGTTTACATTTTCATTACAGAATGTGGTAAAACTATATATCAAGGTGGTAAAGCAAATGTGGTTAAATCTCACCTGAGCTATGGAAAGGACCAGACGTCGGCACTTTTCAGACTTTTCCATGACTCCTTCATCCACCAGAAGAGTCGACAGGACCTCGCATCTCGCATGGAGCATTGTGGCACAGCACTGGTGGCTGTGAACGGCAAAGCATACCAGTTACAATCATCTGATGGTGATGTTGGAAGGTATTCTTCTGATGCTCTGGCATCCAGCTCATCAGCTGTTGGAGACCAAGGAAGTGGTGTTGACTCATGGAACATCCTCTGAACAGCAATGCGCAAGTGCAAGGCAACATCCTCAAACTTGTCTCTGGAACAAAGTCTATATGCATATGTCACTGCTTCCGCAACAGAGATGCTTTTGCTGTACACCAGGTTGAAGGTTATGCATCCCCTGTTCCCAGGAAAAACTTTTGTGAAAGCGATGCTCTCATTAATTTTGTGTCTTTGAAGTCGGGTCTTCAGTTTGTCACTTCTGAAATCTGGATTTGGAAATCCACAGCGTTCAAGTTCTAGCTATCTACAAGCGAGCAGATATTCCAATCTTCTGGTCTCCAAAGCCATATGATCCTGAACAAGGTTGGGAACAAAATTATGAGGGTGTTCTGGAGCCAGTGTGGTCTTGCAGCCCGGTACTTCCCCCTGCCTTGATAGACTTAGTTCACAAGACTACGGAAGAGATGGAACAGTGTGATGATGACCCTGATGGAGAACAGGCTGACCAAGACAGTGACAATGAAGAACTTTTCAGTGATAATGAAGATTAGATTAATATGAACATTGAGACTTTTGGCAGTCATGATGATATTGCAAGTTAATACATTTTTGTCCTTCGTGTTATAGCAACTCGTTATCAGACATTCTATCTATATATATGTGTGTATTGCATATTCTGATAATACCAAGTGAAGATACCAATGGAATTATACATAGACTGTATTTTGGGACTCATTGGAACATATAAGGCCTTTTACCATAACAGAAAGGCAGAGAAAACAAAGATGTGCCGAACTGGAATTTCACATTAATCTCATTTAAAAAAATAATTTTTTCAATATTTTCGTTTTATTTGTGGAAAGGATTAATAATGTTACATTCTAGATAATTAATTTGTTTTAGATTTAAAAACTACCTATTCATGTACACTTTCTTTGAAGCAAAGTAGAATCCAAAATATTTATTCAGTTAGGTGCAGGATGGTTAACAAATTGGATGGGCCCGAATTTTGACTAGTGCCCCTTTAACGTGACCTTTTGACCTCTGGTGACCTCATCAATGTCATGACCGAGTAAGTGATGGGTTCTTGTGATAGTGCTGTTCATACCCTTTCCAATGATACCTAGTTTGTACCTGTAACTAATTTATTTCTTTACGAAAAGGTCCTTTATATTTCCCCTACCCCTAACTTTTACATCTCAAGAAATCCAAGATGGCGGACAAATAGACGGCTAAACGACCCACATGGGACATTTTTTTGAATGGGAACAAAGGGGATTCTGTTTCCAGACACCCCAGGGATTGCAAAAATGCAAGTTAAAAAAATGTATCATGGGGGTGCATGGGAACCCTAGCTTCCTACTAGACTAGTAGTATGTTGAATTTTTTTTCTGTGGGCTGAAGGTCCCTAATTGCCCGTTGACTAAATATTCTTTGTCATTCCTAGTTAAAAATTTGGTTGAAGAAGCTCACAAAAAAATAAGATCCCAAAATTTTTAAATGCTTTAAAGTGAAGATACATGATACTAGGAGGGCATCTATTTCCCTTAACTTTTGTAGAAATTTTTCTTTGAAAAAAATTTTAACAACAGCTCAATGGCATACCAATTCGGTTTTCACAAAACATTATATAAAAGAAGCATGGTTTGCTCATGAAGACCACTGGGCTCTAGGCTCCATAGTGGCAGCAAGGGATATTGTCTCAGTAATTTTGCATTCAGTTAATTTACTATATCTATGGTTGTATTTATATTCAATTTAGAATCAATCATGAATATCAGCTAGATTGAAATTAACATTTTGGGACATTCTACAGTAAGGTATTTTTAATTTCTTAATTTAATAATCTGGAGTCTCATATTTCAAACCACAGTTCAATTGGTTTGTCAAAGTATTCTAGACATGTAATCTAGACCCAAATCATGCCCAAACCATCTCCAAACCACATTCATAATAATTAAAAAGCATAGCTGTGTGGCAGTTTCCATATCCATACGTTCTCCCTTGTACTTAAATCTACCCATCTCTTTACTTCAATTGCACCCCACCTCCAGCATGGGAGTCAGCAATATGAACTTCAAGGGAGGTTCATAGAAATAAACATAATTAAAAAAGTAACATTTCTTATTTCTATACTCACCTATTGTTTATTTACATACCCATCCCCCTCCCCATTGACTTATGGTATAATCAGGAGGGATGATTTCCACTTCAAAACTGAAGAGACCGAGTAACTAATGCAGTAGTCCTGAGCCTCTGTACACCTACCGCTAAAAGGTTCCATTCCCTTGTTGGGGCATGTAATGTATTTATCAAAGCAAAAGGAAATGGGAACATTTAAAAAAAAAATAAAGAGAGCTTCTTGAGAAGTAATAGGTGGGTATAGAAATATGAAATTTTATTAACAAAATTCAGCTTTAATACTTTTACATTCAATCTAGAGATAACTGATTTTGCCTTTTCTTAACAATGGGGTAATGATTATGTGAAAACAGCATGAACTGCGTGGGTGGTGTATGGGCACAGTGTGACTGAATTCATGCTAGGCTTGTTAGTATTTGTCCACAGAAAAGGCTCATATGGCACAAAATTTTTGTTTGCAGACCAATGCAATACTGTATTCGTAACTCATTTCAAATTTGTGTGCTAGTATTCCAGTTTGCTTGAAATCAAAGTTACTTGTAAATTGAGGTACTACTGCACTTGAATTAAGCTTAATGGCAGTTAAGATATTTGGTTCAAGTAATCTAATAAACTAACTTAAAATTACCAATAGGAATATATAATAAAACAAAAAGAACAAAGGCTCTTGTTGCTGTACTTTTATTTGATACTCCGTCTCACAGGAAAATACAACAAGAAGGAAACAAGACAAAAAAACATCAACTTTGGTTCTTCAGTGTGCACTGGTATAAGACTGTGCAACTAAGCCCGGGCCAATAATTTACTTCCTAAATTGGTTGCCATTAGAAAAATACAATACACCAATAAAAAAGTAATACCTAAAGGTTATATAAAAAGTAACTTGTGCTATGAGTAAAATTGGTACTAGCATCTATGAAATTAAGCACTAATAATTTTATAAGACTTGAGATGAAAAAAAGTTGCAAAATTTACCTCTGCTAATACAGCAAAGATGATACTTCATTGTTGGCTTTCTTTTACATTTCATCAGACCTTTGCTTAGGCACAGTCTACACTAACCACCTTTTTCTTCTGATATCATAACACATACATATTCATTCTTGACAGGAACCATGCAATGAAAAAAAAAGAGATGAACTTTGCTCATACTCCAGCAACCCCTTAATCAGCAATCTGATTTCAAGAGATAAAAAGTGCAAGATACCAAGTTTTAGGCACTGTACAGCCAGATTCATTGGAGGGCAATATGCTAGACCAAATTTCAATTTCCTGTTAAAATGGAGTGCAAGTTTATCAAAAGAACTGAACATTAAAAGTCAATAACAATACTGTTAATACCTATACTAAATGATGAAACTGCCCACACTACAAAAATTTCTTCATCGGCATAACCATTATCATTCTACCTCACATGACAACTGACTGAGGTATCAAGAGGCAACAATTATAGTGCAGCGTGTATAATCTTTATTCTTAACAATTACCTTAGTTTGACACAATATTGTGGCTTTAGTGTGATAAAAATTCAAAGCAGCAAATATGTTAAAAGATTTTAGCAGCCCCCAATACAAAAACTGGCAGAAATAGCATTTTTTGGGGGAGTACAGCACTGTCATCAAGCGTCATCAGATAACATGTGGCAATCACAGAAAAATACCCAGGCATTATGCAGGATATCATGATGCCTTACCAAAATAGATATAAATTTTCAGACTTAGGCATTATGGCAGAAATATTAATACAGTATGATTGTTTTCATGGACACCTTTACATTCAGCACACATGTATAATGAAAAAGGTTGAAAGGTTGAAACTATGCATAAAATGTCCAAGTTCATCTTTTACTTTTGAATACCCTTTACTTTTGCACATTATTGCAGTGGTAGTAAAATTTCTTGTTAATTTGTATGGCACAGTCAATTCAGTTTTTACTCAAAACTGATTTAAGTCTTGTTACATTAGTTACTAAGCAGCATTGACATAGGAGATGGGGAAGCAATAATCTGCACAAAAGGTACACAAGTTTTGATCATTCAAATGATACTGTTAAAAAATTACATCTCTGAAGTCCACTGAATGTATCAAGAAATTAGTATAGTAAATGTATGTAAGCATTAACTTGGGCACAAAATTGATGGTCATGCAACATTTTGTGCACACAATAATAAAGGATGTCTGAAATATTGTCATACAAAACCAAAGACGATAAACTAAAAGTGAGAGGAACCCATACCTTAATAGCACTCAGTGAATGTAACATTATGCATATGGGGACCTAACAAAATAATAAAGGCGGGCTCAACACCATGGGTCTGAGAAATATGTCCATAGCCACAATACTATAAGAAAGTTTAAACATACAATATATCATAAAACCTCGACCTTTTATCATTATAATTTAGAAATAACACAAGCACTCCACTGCTAAAAAGACAAAAAACAGAGAGAGCACTCCTGATATTGGGTACTAAAATGGAAGTGGAACCTTGAGTCAACCTTCTCATAAAAAATTCCTCATGACACTTTGGCACAAAGATGGAGGAGAGAATAGTCGTTGAATACACACTGAATGCAAAGGCAGGGAAAACTTGACCACATTCATAATAATTAAAAAGCGTAGCTGTGTGGCAGTTCCCATATCCATATTTTCTCCCGACCTTTTTATATTTGCCTACAATATTAATACCAGTTTAAAGATAATTTTACAAAATCCCCTAGTACTTCTGTATGAAAATCAATTATCCTAAAATCACAATCCTAGTCAAGACACTATAATAAAAAATACAATTTTTTTTTTACATCAAAATTAATTCTACTTGAATATTGCTTAAGCAAAATCTGTAATCAATCAACTAAAAACGATATTCTCAAATACTTTACACTATAAAAAATGATTTCATGACAGGGGAGTTTTTACTCATATGTACAATATTATGCTTGTCAGGAGTTTACAATGGAATATGGGAAAATCAAACACCTGCCAGCATGAACATGCAATTGACAAAATGTAAAAAAAGGAAAAATATTGAACTGGAATACACTTAATTGGTATGTAGAATTACTCAGAACATCCGACAGAGGAAAGTCAACTCTCCGCTAATTAAGTACAACTAGTAAGTACAACTGGGATCGTTGAAAAATTACAAACCATACATGTTGCTACACCTCGTTCTTACTTATTCTGACAGGTGAGCACCAGACAAGGAATCTTTGTGCAGGTAACATGCAGTACATAAAGGAGGACCAGCAGGAAAGAACAGTCTCCTTCTTGTGCTGTACATTTGTTCACTCCACACAGACCCAAAAAAAAAGTCTCACAGCCCCAGCTTCAGTATAAAAAGTTACATCCATTGAACTCTGTCCCGTGACTACCTACATAATAATAATAATAATAATAATAATAATAATAATAATAATGATAATAATAATAATAATAATAATAATAATAATAATAATAATAATAATAATAATAATAATAAAGAACATAGCCCCTAAGTTTCAGTTTAGCAGGTTCACTTACCAATTTCCTCTTAAAAGATAGGGCTGAAAGTTAGAATATCCTGATGGTGGGTAACAACAAAATCCTCACCATAAGCACCTAGTCCTTATGCAGACACCCACCAGGGGCTGATCAATGATAAGAACATGAAAAGAAGGAGATGGGACATTCCACTGCAATGAAGCTGGGAGTGTGGGAACTATTAATCTGACCTATAAACAGAGAATCTTATGTGGGTTAGGAAAGGAACGGGGATAAAGATGGATCATGCTAAGTGGGAGTCTTAAAGAATAGAAGTGTAGGGAAGATATCCGGAATGCTTGGGATTGATGAAAGTTGGAGGTATTATTGGTCAAGGTCGGCTATGGAAAACAATAAGTATTAGGTAAAATAAAATGTCATGAAAAAGTTATAAAATTATGGGAGTTTATCATTGGCCAACACTGTTTATTATTTAATTAGGATTAAGGTTTTTTAGTGTAAGAGGTTAATTGAGGTGAGGTTAGGTTGTGAGAGGTCACTGGGATGACTGAGGATCACACTGCAACAGACGAACAATTGAAGGATCACTCTTTGCCCCTTCAATAAACTCCTCTAAGCTAAGTTTGCCATCTTTGTTTTTATCCATTTGTCGGAATATCTTATCAGTACGTTTCTCAGGTGTGCTCTCATCTTCTGGCATCTTCATTACGGATCCCACCATCTTGTAAATTGCCTGAAAATAAATGGTTGTCATTACAATTCAAGTATTCGATAACAAACTTTCATACAAAGTACTCGTTTAATACCATCAGATTCCTTCTAACAACTTTTTGTTTACAGTCATTTGATTTTAAAGAATTTCATTTAACTCTAATGCATACACTTATCATTACCGTTAATTATTTTAGTTTTATTAGATTAGTTGCTAATTGACCTTGTACTGTATAGGAAAACAAGCTTTCAACACATAAACTACAGTACATATGTATAGTGTAATACACATAAGCATCCCAATGCTTAGGTGGGTTAATTTTGCCCTAATAGGGGAAGAAAATCTGAAATGAAGTCTCCAAAATAAATTCTGTGTCATGACCATGCTGAAAATTAACATGGGTACCTAAATCCAAAGACAGAAATAAGTACATGAATAAAAAACATATGTAATCAGATAGTATCTCAAAGGAAATTAAGACACCTAGCAGACAGCTGATCAGTCAGGCACCTGCTCCCTGAGTTGTTTGGTATGGTTTTTATAAGATCTAAAGTGCATTCTTAAATGCCTTGGCCCTTGAGTAAGTATTAAAAACCATAAATATTTACAGTACAGGTGAAGGGTATTATAATTTCTCTTATCTTTACTGATGAAATATCTTTTACTCTTTATAAAACATAAAAGTTCTGTTACAACAAAGAACTGAAACTATAATTGCGGACCAAGTGTGTACCTTATAGGTAAGAATCTGAGAGTCCCTCAATCATGGCCATGTGTATGACACTAACTAAAAATTATTGTAAAACCATTGTTATAAGATCAAATTATTTCTATGACACTCCCTTGATACTCATTCCTTCTACTTCAGAAGCTTGGTCTATCGATATTTACCTAAACATTTACGAGAAAGTTTCCCAATCTTTTTTTTCCTTTCTATAGACACATGCCTCTAGTAGAGTAACGAGACCCTATAGCGATTAAAGGATAGCGAATTGCCAGAGTTAATTTATTCAAGCTTTCCATTGTATTGGTGAGAGTCAGATGTATTTCTTTCCAGATTATGATAGGTTTCATTGTGTTTTATGTGGGCTTCTGAGTTGGATTTCTTAGCTTTCCTGTATTATTGTGTTTAAAATATCCGTTTTGAGAAGTGCGATCCATGTGTTCCTCTCATGAAAATTCTGTTTCACGTTCAAGTGCTAATAGAACTTGATTTTAGTTTGAGGGAAAATCCAAAGAAGAATTGGCTAGTTGTTTATAGTAGAGTTAATTACGACATGGCACGGTAAATCGTCACTTAACCTGCCAAGTCTTGTTAGTGATTAGCCTTAAAAACTGGTAACTTATTTAGCTTCCATTTTTAATCTTGGAAACCCAACAAGGCTTCATTGGTAGGCGGTAAGTTTGACCTGGCCTAACCTGACTTCCATGGTTCGATCTACACAGTGTTTCATTCAGTAAAGATTCTGAAAGTTCACTGTGAGTTACAGTCGAGATCCTTTCGTAGAGCCTCGATTTCAATATTTACTTTAGATCCTTCTGCTGCTAAACCCTTGCTTTCTTAGTCACTTTAGATATCTAAATTGTGAGGCAGAAGACTGAGATGCTAGTCTGGATCCTTATGTCCCTTCTCTCGCTAAGTAAGCGATCTTAAGCAATCTAGTTTTTCATTTATGGATGGCGTTATGTATTGTAGGATATTTTTCTGTTTAATGTAGTTGGTGATTTTTTTCAAATAAAGCTGATCGGTTGCATCCCGTTTCAAGTTTCAGCTTTGGATGACTGCATTTTGTTCGCTTGCAAGGTCAGCCAGTAGCTCATCATGGGTCTGTATTAGCTGGGTGAATGTTAACACGTTGATGCTTTTATTACTGTTACAAGTCATATTAGGAATGATACTTAAATATTATAGTCGGTTATTTCTACTCTAGGTCAAATAATTAAAAAAGGTAAATCCACAAAATAACTACATTGCTGTTACACTGGAGGTGCTGTTGCAAAGGCTAAGCATTTCGTCCTTAAACCTTAACTTGTGTGTCGCAGCTAACGTACATACAAATTCAAATTAATTTACACGTATGTATTGTAACGGTCTGCGAGGAAATATTTCCTTGGCATGGTTTTAAGAAGACAATCATTTTGAAACGGGATGCGATTCCTAGCCCCAAGGTAATGGCGTATGGCGGTGTATATTAGGACCGAGTACCCAGCTTCTCATAAGTCCTGCTATAAATGTGGATGTCATGAGATTCAGGTAATAAAGGTCTTTGACAAGCATAACATCTATTTGTATTCGATCTACAGGAATCCAGACATGGATGATTCTATCTTCGACTGTCTCTTTTTTTTTTTTTTTTTTTTTTTTTATCCGATGCTCACCATAGGGAGTGGTTAAGTTCTGTTTCTCCTGCTGATTGCCATGTCTTAAGAGGTTTGGACTTTGCTTCTGAATCAGGCTGTAAGCAAATCATAAGTTAAGCTACTCACAGGTCTGGTAACTGCTCAGACCTCGTATACACCAACTTCCATAGTGTTATAACAAGTATGGTTGCCGTTGGTTTTCCAGTTGGGACATACAGCTACAGTGTCGGGGGATAGGATAGGGGGGGGGGATGGGAGGGGGAATTTTTTTGCCATCATACCTTGTTGACTTCCAGGAAGTAAGTTCTCTTCCCAGCCTCCGGGGGACTTGTGTATTCCTGTTTATTCCATTTCTGTGGCTTTTTTATTTATTTATTTATGTCTGTCTACTTTTTTATTAGTTTATTTTAATACTACGGACATGGTTCATCCTGAGCTATGTAAGGGACTATCCTTTCCCACCAAAAATGCTCGTTTTGTGTCTGTTATTTCCTCACTCGTTGTTGCAAGTTCTGGGTAAATGTTTTTGAATCTTTCACATGCTTGTGTGGCTCTTCTTTGGTACCTGATGTTTACTGGTTCGAGATTGTATATGTTATGGAGTGTTTCGTTGTTTTCATTAACGATGATATTATTATTATTATTATTATTATTATTATTATTATTATTATTATTATTATTATTATTGTTGTTGTTTTTCTTGTTGTTATGGTTTAGGCCATGTTTGTTTCTTATGTTTCCATTTTGGATCTTTTGTAGGGTTTTCATCTTTGTGTGAGCCATTGTGCATGCTGGTGCTATTGGATATTCAAATAGAGGTCTTATTGGGCGTCTGTAGAGATTTATTCTTGTTTTTATCCAATAGTTTGAAACATCTTAACGCTTATTTTCTGTGTTTTGCCAATTGAAGTTTTTGTTTGATATGGCAGCTTATGCCAGTTCTTTTGATAGAAAAACCAACTATTTTAACTTCATTGTTAAAACGGATTTTGAGCAAAGTGAAAAATCTATTTTCGGGTGAGAGAGCCATGTCGTCCTGATGGAAGGTTCCTTTAGGTAGCTTTCTAAGGGATATTTGCTACAGTGATACTTCCAGAGAATTAAACCAAAGGTCTCCAGGATTCTAACTCCTGGCGCGAGTATCCAGTAAAGGATATCGCATAAAATCAGGGGACTGATACTAGATACGACACATAGCAATCTTCACCCCGAATAGATTTAACTCTTTGATGTAAGGGGGAAGAGTGGCAAAAGAAGGGGGTGCCGATCTAGGTACCAGGTGGACCTCCATCCCTACTACTACCGTGACGCCATTCCTTTTCTTGTCGTTACGCAGAAATGGCCGTAGATAAAGTAATTTTGGGAGGGGTCAGCAAAAGAGTGGGTCCATCAGGACGACATGGCACTCTCACCCAAAAATAGATTTTTCACTTTGCTCAAAATCCGTTTTTTGGGCTCGGGCCATGTCGACCAGAGAATTAACTTGAAATTACTATAGCTGTGGGTTTGTGTATGTGCCTTCTACCTTGCATGGATTTCCTTATCTGGTCTACTAGACCTATATGTGAAATTCCAGGTAACTGTCATTACCACTAAGCCTGGAGCTGGTTTAGTGCTTCCTACCCCCTGCATGGAAAGTGTCGACATCGCCAATAAGGATTCAAGGTTTGTGTTTCCGTAGGAACAGAAGGGAAAACTTTAGAGCTTACCTTTTACTTTCCTTGGAAATCTGTATCCTGATTTCAAGTTCTAGGCCCTTATAGGGATTAAATGAAACTCTAGCATGTTTTATTTATCTGTAAATGAGGTAGCAGTAATAAGACACAAATATATTTTTGTATTTTTATTTTGCAACTATATTATCAAATGTAGTTACAATAGAGTATGAATCTGATCAAGCATTAAAACACATCAGGGTCCATTTTTTCTTGTGTAGAAAAAATATATAATTTCATTATCGGAATAATGCCACTCAATGGAGATGTGAAACCAAATCTGTCTGACATGTTCAGATTTTTGGAAATGCATTAACACTGTGACGCAAATGTTCACTCGGCACTGGTGTTATTGGTCAGATATGCACCTATATGGAACAGTAAGATAATCACTGTTGTGATTTGCACTAGAAGTATACCTATGCATCCGATGCACTGTAAAGTCCCAAAACAGTCCACTGTTCATCGCAGCACTAGACGACCAGTTTAATGATACTACCCGCCGCCACCACAAAATGTTTTATTTCACATACTTGCTTCGATAGTGTTTGTAGAAGACCCTGGATGATCTCCACCCAGTGTATGAGCAGAGTCTTTCAAAGTCCATATGTTGAAAGAAGTTCAACGAAGAAGCAACTTTCCTCGGTTCGTGACCTGTGGATGTAGTCAGGACCCACTGTGCTAATAAAGTAGGTGAGCTTCGCTCTCAGTTGTCTTAGGGAAAGGTTTGATCCTGAAGTTTTGCCTCTGAAGAGCTGTCCTCCCTTGAAGTCTGAAGATCTTCGAAGACAGACCTTAAAACACTCTACTGGGCACAGAGAGGCATCTTTCTTCAGTGGGCAGATTCTCCAAGGATCCCACCTCTTAGTGGGTAGCTCATTTTTGGCAAGAAAGGCAGGATCAGGAAAAAGGTTCAGTTCTCCTGTGTCTAGGAACTGAATATGACCTTCGTTTCTGAATAAGGCCACTATTTCACTAACTCTAGCCCCTGAGGCTATTGCAAACAGAAAAATTACATTCTGTATTAGATCCTTTAGAGTACAATCCTCATTGTTTAGGTTCGAAGCATAGTGCAAGACTTTGTCCAAAGACCACGTGATGGGCTTTGGTGGGGTTGCTGGCTTGAGTCTAGCGCATGCTTTTGGGATCTTATTAAAGATTTCACTAGAGAGGTCCACTTCAAAGGCGTACAGAAGTGGTCTAGCCAGGGCCGACTTACACGAGGTAATCGTAGTAGAAGCCAGGCCTTGTTCGTGTAGGTATATGAAGAATGCGTGACAGAAATCTATCGATATTTCTGTCGGTTTCCTTGTTTTCACAAAGGAAACCCATTTCTTCCATGACTATTCATATTGTCTCCTAGTCGAACTTGACTTATACTCTTCGATGAAGTCAACTTTATCCTTCGAGATCCCAAACTTTTTGTTCGCCGCTAGGGCGAGAAAATCATGAGATGTAGGTATTTGGTTCTCGAGGATGAAGCGTAGACAGTCGACTTCTGGACCAGTTGAGATAATACTGGATCCGGCAGAGGAAACAGCTTCAGTTTCAGCTCTAGAACTAGAGGGAACCAATTGGTTTTGGGCCACTTGGGGGCCACTACTGCTGCTGTCCCTCTGAAGGATCTTAGCTTGTCGAGGACTCTTAGCAGGAGATTGGTTGGTGGAAACAGTTAAATGCAATTCCACCTGTTCCAGTCGAGGGACATGGCATCCATCGCCTCTGCTTGAGGGTGCATTTAAGGGGCTACGTAAAGAGGTAGTTTCTTGTTGTCGCTCGTCGCGAAGAGGTCGATCTGCAGTTCCGGGACTTTTTCCGAGATGAAGGAGAATGAGTCTGCGTCTGGGGACCATTCTGGATAGAACGTCCGCCGTCACGTTGCAGAACCCTTGTTGGTGAACTACTGACAGGTGCCATCCTTTCTTCCTTGCCAGGTAGAAGATGGCTAATATCACATGGTTGATGTGAGGGGATTTCGAGCCTTGTCCATTTAGACATTTTACTATCACTTCGTTGTCCAGGACCAATCTGATGTGGATTGCTCTGCGAGGGGATAGTTTCTTTAACGTCAGGAAAACTGCCAAAGCTTCCAAAATGTTGATATGAAAGGTTTTGAACTGGTGCAACCAATTCCCTTGCACTTTTCTCTCATATGAATAGCCTCCCCATCCTTCCAAGGAGGCGTTCGTGTGTATTACCACTGATGGTTGTGGTGGTTGCAGGGGAATTGTCCGTGCTAGGCTCTTAGCTGTTGACCACGGCCTTAACTGCATGCGCAACAGGGTCGGGGTCAACCTTACTTGATCTCTTTGATGCGTATCTTCTCCAGACTCCTGACGCATCTTTTAGACGTGCTTTTAGCACCAGGTCTGTCACTGCTGCGAACTGGAGAGAGCCCGATACTCTTTCCTGTTAGCATCTTGAAATCCTCTTGTGACGGATTAGTCTCCTGACAGATCCCCCTATCTCTCCTCTTCTTGGATGGAATAGAGAGGTGTGACTTTAAGTCCCATTGGATTCCTAGCCATTGGAACTTCTGAGCTGGAGAAAGGCGACACTTCTTGCGATTGATCTTGAAGCCCAGGTGTTCCAGGAACTGGATCACCTTGTTGGCTGCCTGCAGACAAGTAGTCTTGGATGCTGCTCATACCAGCCATTCGTCTAGGTGTGCTACCACTTGAACTCTTTCGGAGCGTAGCTGCTGGACGATTGTTTCTGCTAGCTTCGTGAATATCCTTGGGGCTGTGTTCAGTCCGAAGGGCATTGCTCTGAAGACAAACTTCTTCTTCTCTAGCTTGAATCCTAGGTAGGAGGAGAAAGGACAACTCACTGGAAGATGCCAGTAAGCATCTGCTAGGTCTATCGAGACTGTGTACACCCCTTTTGGTAGAAGGGTCCTTATGTGTTGCAAAGTAAGCATACGGAACTTGTTGTTCTCGATGAACTTGTTGAGTGGAGACAGGTCTAGAATGACTCTGAGTTTGTCTGAGTCTTTCTTGGGAACACAAAACAGCCTTCCCTGGAATTTGATAGACTTAGCTTTCCTTATTACCTTCTTGTTCAAGAGTTCTGAGGTATATTCTTCTAACAAGGGGCTGGAGTGTTGGAAGAATTCTGGAAAACGGGGTGGAGGTCTGTGCCATTTTCACCCGAGTCCATTCGTGATTAGGCTAAGGGCCCAGGGATCGAAGGTCCAGCAATCCCGAAAGTGATACAGTCTGCCTCCTACCTGGAGCCCCTCATTGCTTGGGGGGTCATGCGGATTTGTTTCCGCAAACACATCCTCCTCGGCCCCGAGAGGAGTTACCTCCAGAAGAACTTCTCTTTGGGCCTTTTCCTTTCTGACTAGGGTGAAAGGAAGTCGACTGCCTCTCAAAGATAAGCTTGAACACTGGCGACTGGGCTACCAGTTGTTGAGGGACCATCTGGAAGGTGGTCTGAGGCATCGTGGTTATAGTCACAGCATGAAGTTGTGCAGGTGTGCGTGGTCTCCTTGCCTTTTTATTCTTAGGCTAGGGACCTCCGTCCAAGGAAGATTTCCTCTTTGAGTTCATGTCCCACTTTTGGAAAAGGTTCCTATTCTCCGTGGCTGCTCTGGCAATGATCTCTCGGACCACTTCCTGTGGGAAAAGGTCTTTACCCCAGACACTCGAGGTAATCAGCTTCCTTGGTTCGTGTCTGACGGTTGCTAAGGCCAATACGAACTCTCTGCAGGCTCTCTTTGCTCAGAGGAAAGCATATAAGTCTTTCACAAGAGTCCCCATGTGAGAATTAGCCAGGAAGATGAACATTTCTGGGGCGTTATGTAGACCTGCACTCATTTCCAGGCAGTTCTGATGAGAAAGGGAGGCCGCAAGTTTCTCCTTCGTCTCTTGTTCCCTCCTCAGAAGATGGTCTGACAACTTCGCAAGGTTCTCATTGAACTGCTGGCCTGCTATCTCTGGATCCAACTTAGAGACGGAGAGGGTTAGGTGGACATCCTTCCACTTCTCCTCGCAGGTAGGCAGTGCTAGAGAGAATGGTTTGCAGTCCTTCAGGGTTGGGTAGGGTTTGCCCTCGTCGACTGCCTTGATGGCAAAGTTTAGTGCTTTCTCCGAAAAGGGGAAAGAGACGGAGGAAGGAGCAAGAAAGGTGGGATGTCTCTTGCTCAGTGCTGAGACTTTGGAGATGGTGTACCTGGCTCTTTTCAAGGTTTTCAGGAGGATGGCCTGCACGTTGTCATGCTCAAAGACAATGACCTCTTTGGGTACCATTTCCTCACGGGCTGCATGTTCATCCCACAGTCTCACGTAACAATCTGGGTAAGCTGAAAAGTTAGGCCAGAACTCAAGGTCATCAATTAGTTTGGCCCCCAACTTCTCCGAGACGAATAGTTTCCCATTCATCATGGATGTATGCTCCGCATACCTCCTGGGGTTGGTTTCGGAGCAGTGAGGGAGATCCAACACTCTAAGGGGCTTCTTAGTGGAGCCCTTGGTAGTTCCATGGCGGTCTGCCCTCTCCTGCAACAGTATCTGCTGCTGCTTGATTGATTGTTTCATTGTCTCTTGTTCCTTTTGGAACAATTCTATCATCTGTTGGAATCGAAGTGAGGATCGCTTCGTTCTTGTCGGCCTGTGCCACTGGTTGTGGAGTTGGGGTTGAAGAAGTTGACGGCATAGGTTGGTATGCCGTCACGGCAAACAGGATCTTCGGTTGCCGTTGAAACGGATCCATCTTCTTCCGCTTGTGGATATTCCATGTGTTCTTCACGGCCTCCATGCTCAGTGTCAGTAGACACTTCTGACATCCTTTCCTGGTCGATGTCCATGCCTTCCAGTGCCTTATTTATGTCCGCTTCGATCTTCAGTTGTATGAGGGGAGACTGGACCTGTTCCTGGGGCACTATTGCGTTTGGTTGGGCCTTGGGGAACATTAGGCACCTTGGAGAGTCGTTGGGTAAGTACAGTCCCGGAGAGTTCTTCTGGAACCCTCTTACCCATTTGTGAAGGGTCTCCCTCGCTGTATCCCTAGTCTCTATGTTGACTGGGAGGGCTTCTCCGAAGCCGTTGGCCAGCAGGGTCGAGCAGGTGGGGCAACCCTTCGTGTCCCCAATACTTGAGGACTCCCGACACGATGCAGTAGGGGGCATGAGTCCTCTGCACATCGTGTGGCCACAAAAGTCTTTGCCTTTGTGGTTGCAAAACAATGCTGCACACTTCTCCATCGGCTCCTCCTGTGAAGGAAAAAGGGCCCAATGAGTATTCATGTTTTTTATATCAAGAGATATAAAAGCATACAATTTTCATTAACAATAGTAATCACTATTGTTTATAATAGCTTAGGATAGTAAGCTTGACAGGAAATAGAAAAGACACATATCTGTGATTCCTCTCCCAGGCCATTGCTGAGACCTCCGTCAGTAATAATATTTAGTTTCCCTGATAGGGAGAATACAAGGTAGAAAAACTCTAGGAACTAGAGTTAGAGTTACTAAGTGTCTATGCTAACATTATCCACCTGTAGTATATATTAATACTGATCGGTGATTTTTTGGGGTCCTGATGATTGAAAAAACCATCTGGGTGTTGAGGGAGTACTCACCCTCAACATAATATTGTGGTCCCAACAACTGACTGCAATAGGAAACACAGAGTATGTTAGAAAACATGTGTACTACTATATATTTCTACACTGTAGTTTAGCCGGCGGCACTGCGGGTGTTAGGTTAGTACCTGGCGGTACTAACTGACAGAGGGGGAAAAAGCATTAAGGATGGAGAGTTTCCTATTATTATGAGTAAACATAACAGCTGGAAGAGTAGGAGGACTATTAGACTGCCTACTGTCTCCTTGCCAGAATGAAAGTTCCAATGGAAGCGGAAAGAATCTGTTAGATTCTGGCTTCCACCCATCCACAAAAGGCCTGTCGCCGGCTATGACGTCGGCGGCAATGAATGTGGATGGGAGCTTAAGGGAGAGCTGAGGACTTCCCAAAGTATGTTAGGTTTCCCACCGGCAGCCGTCAGAAGCCGTCTCAATCTTCCCCCAAAAAATATTCACTTCGTGATAAGGAAGGGAGTAAGGGGGAAGGTGGCAGAAACGGCAGAACTAATACCAGCCTAGTACCAGCCGGTAATGCAGTCAACCTAGCAAGCCGGGATGACTGTCAGAATACTTGTGAGGGGGTTTTGTGACGACTATGACATCACTAAAGGACAGAAGGGGAAGGGCAAAGGGTCTTATAGTTCACTGATATGAGAGGTGGCGGCAGGTATGCCGCCTACCTTAAACATTGAACTGATTAAGCATGGCTTCCTGTGCTGACAACATCGTCGGCAGCATAGAAAGCATGGTTCCTTTGCTGACGACATCGTCGCTGGGAAGACAAGGGCACCCTGAGTTAGTCACTATCTAAATCAAAGCCGGAGGCAACAAGAACTTTGTTCTACTCGACGGCGATGAAGGAAGACAGTGGTTGCCGCCTGTGGCAGCGGCGGCACTCAGGGAGGGAGAAAGGGTTTAGCCTCTTTTCTCTGAGAGAGAATGAATATCATATATCTATAGATTCTAGAGAATGTAAATTCTCATCCGAATCGAGAAAGAACGATAGGGTGAGGCTAAACGTGGGGAATTACTTTACTCATGTATATATGAGAGAGAGTAGCCTTGCTCTGGTAGGATCCCCGACCAAGGTAGTTGGTACCACCGGGATTCCCGCCGCATACGAAAGGTAAAGTCACATAATAGGAAGAGGAATATTCATGTATGCAAAATCACCACTTGCATAATTTGCCTAAATAGCTCACATTATAGCTTAATCCCGGGAATTGTCGTCCTACTGACTAAATAAAATGCGATTGTAACGGGCGACTGCAGTCGTAAAATGGTTGCCTCCGGTTCTCGGCAACGCTCAACCAAACACACTTGAATGATTGAAATTTAACTGTGAAAAGGGAGCCTAAAATTATACACAGGAAAGAATTAATACTCAACTTTCCAAAGTATGAAGATGCTATAGATTGCATGATGAATATTTCAATAACTTGTAACAAAACACCGGGTTAACATGGGAGTACAACTCGCTTAGGTCGCTACAAGAAAAAGAATGGCGTCACGGTAGTAGTAGGGATGGAGGTCCACCGGGTACCTAGATCGGCACCCCCATCTTTTGCTACTCTTCCCCCTTACATCAAAGAGTTAAATCTATTCAGGGTGAAGATTGCTATGTGTCGTATCTAGTATCAGTCCCCTGATTTTATGCGATATCCTTTACTGGATACTCGCGCCATGAGTTAGAATCCTGGAGACCTTCGGTTTAATTCTCTGGAAGTATCACTGTAGCAAATATCCCTTAGAAAGCTACCTAAAGGAACCTTCCATCAGGACGACATGGCCTGAGCACAAAAATGGAATATTTATGCTGTTTACTGTTATTGGCGTTGGTTTATTTTTTGATACTGATAAGAGTTGGGATTTGTGGGGGTTTGTTTTTATTTTGCACTTGTTTTCGTAATCATTTATTCTTTTGATCTCTCTTTCTGTAGTTGGGACATCTGATCATGCCTTGATTTCACTAGTAGTGAAGACAGAGCAGCCTGTCCCTAATGCATCATACTCATGTAAGATTTATATAAAATCTCAAGCAGACTAGAATGGCATTTTAAATCGTTTGGGCTTGAATTGGTCACAATTGAATATCAGTGCTGATCCTGTTGTTCCATTGAATGGGAATCTAGTCATCTAATTGATAGGCGTATCCCTTCTCGTGTGCTGAGGTACTAAGTGAAAGACAATCCATGGTAAATGATGATTGTAGACGTGCTTATTTGGAGAAACAAGAGGCCCCTCGTCTTTGGAAGAATAATAGATCAGATTTGACTTGGAATAACTATACTCAGCTTAAAGCTTTTGCTCAGAGAGTTTATGCTTCAACTGGAAAGGAATGCAGTTTAACCATAAAAGAAACCCTTTCTGGTACAACTCAGAAACATAAGTGGTAGGCTACCCTTAAAACTGCACTCTTTGGTGTAGATGTAACAGTTTCTCCTTTACTTAAACCAGATTGTTCTGTCACTCACTGTCCAAAGGAAAAGGTAACTCCTTTTGGCTGACGTGTTTGTCAGTAAGCAGAGTAATGAGGCTAATCTAATTAGTTTAGCTTTTCGATCTCGTAAAATTAAAGCTCTCTTGATGGACCTTGATGCTTATGGAGGTGTAGACCCAAATGGTATTTTTCCTTTTTTTCTATAAAATCTACAGATTTCTTAGCTTCAAAGTTATCTGTTATTATGTGCAAATTATAAGAAGAGGAGATTTTAGCACTTGTTAGGGAATCAGTAATGTTACTCCATCATGTAAATGTGTTTGTAGTAGCTCCCATATTATCTAAAGTTTTTGAACATCTGGCAAAACATCTAAATAGGTTTGCGGAAGGCAATCATCTATTCTCTAGTTTGCAATTTTGCTTTTATAGAGGCCTTGGAGCATGTGATGCCCTTCTTATAATCTCCAATGCTGTACAGAAATCTCTTGATTGTGGTCAGGAAGTTCGTATGATTAACCTTTAGTGTTGTCTTTGACCATGTTAATCATGAGGTCCTTGTTTTCAAACTCAAACGGTTGGGAATACTGTAGGTGGGTTTTTTTCTTAGCATCCTTACTGAATTTCTAGGTAATGGGTCACAAAGAGTTGTTGTTGATGGGTACCAAAGTGAGTATAGGAATTGATATCTGATGTTTCTTAACGTAGTGTTCTTGGCCCATTACTTTTCATATTATATACACATAACATGTGGTTTGACCTAGAAAACAAGCTTGATGCATATGCAGATGATGCTACTCTCATTGCATCATTTTCATCTGGGGTTGCTGAATCCCTTAATAGAGATTTACCTAAAATTCGTGCATGGTGCAAATTATGGGGCATGAAGTTGAATCCAATAAAATCGAAAAGTATGATTATAAGTAGGTCGAGGACAGTTGCTCCTCAACATCCGTATCACAGCATTGATAATGTTTCTTTAACTCTTTTTGACTCTAAAAATTTTAGGTGTGATTTTCGACAGCAAATTTACTTTTGAGAAACAGATTTGGTCTGTCTTTTTTTTAATTGCACAAAAAAAATTGGCTTACTGAGTAAGTCTTTTAATATTTTCGGTGACCAGTTTTTTCTCAAGTGTTTTAATTCTTTCATTCTACCGTTTTTTTCTAAAGTGTTTTAATTCTTTCATTCTACCTTGTTTCGAGTGTTGTTCTCCTGTCTGGTCTTCAGCTGCTGATTCCCATCTTAATTTGTTGGACAGGAACTTACAGTCATTAAATTTTTTATTCCTGATCTAAATGTTAATCTCTGGCACCGTCGTTCAATTAGTTCGTTGTGCATTTTGCATTAGATTTTTCATAGTTCTGACCATCCTTTACATTCAGATCTTCCCAGGCAGTACCACCCTGTTTGTAATACTGGGTATACAGTTGATTCTAATAGTCAGGCCTTCTCCATTAAGAGGTTCAATACTATACAGTATTCTGGAAGTTTTATTCCAGCTATGATCAAGTTGTGGAATGATCTTCCTAATCAGGTAGTTGAATCGGTAGAACTTCAAAATTTCAAACTTGCAGCAAATGTTTTTATGTTGAACAGGCTGATGTAAGTCTCTTTTTATAGTTTATATATGAAAGATCTGTTTTAATGTTGTTACTGTTCTCAAAATATTTAGTTTTAATTTTGTATTACTTTTCATATAGTTTACTTCCTTGTTTCCTCTCCTCAATGGGCTATTTTTCCATGTTGGAGCCCTTAGGCTTGTAGCATCCTGCTTTTCCAACTAGAGTTGTAGCTTAGCTAATAATAATAATAATAATAATAATAATAATAATAATAATAATGTGCATTTTTGGTGGGCTATTACTATTGTGATTATCACTCGTACCCATACACTACTAACACTGGGTGAGTGGAGTATTGCCCTTTTGTTTTTGTAGTTCGGAATCCTCCCTTGCTCAGAGCCTACTCTTTTGCTCTACCAGCTGCAGTAATAAAAGAAACAGCTAACACGCACTCATTTTTTGTACAGTTGTGACCACATACTCTTTGTTGAGTTGTGATTGCTGTTGTTCATCATAAAGACATTTTGAGCTTCGTTGTAAAATTAACAGCATCGTGACAAAGGCCCCTAAGATAATTAATAAAGACATTAGGAAAAATGAAAAGCTTATGACCGCCATGCCAAAACTGTATATTCATATTGCAAAATTCACAATTTGTAGGTTACAGTTACAATTCTGAAACATAAAGAGGACATCAAAAGATTAGTTGATGCGGACTGTTTATATGGATCGATAAGAAACAGTTAGAAGGTGACATGGTTACCATTAATACTATTTTAGAGAAAGTAATGGTATGGGAGCTGAATAAGGGGCAGTATCAAGAGAATACAGATTTCAACTGAGATGTTAAGAATACCAGAAAGCCTACTAAAGTTTATAAAAGATATGGTTTCATCCGGACGAGTACTGAATTTATTTAATACTGACAATGATATGTCTCATGTCCATGAAATTTTAAAAAGGTCAAGGTAGTCAACACTAGATAGGTTCTTTGGCAAAACTGAACGAAAGGGTGTTAAAAAAAGACAACAAAGTGTCCAGAAAACGTAAATTAAGGGATGCAGTTGGGGGTAGTGAACGCCATTCAAGATGAAGAACTCGCTATAAAGTTCTCATGGAAGGAGAATCTTCTTCCAAGCAGTAACCCTCGCCTCCTCCTCCTCCTCCTCCTCCTCTCTCGTCTCTTCTCACAGGTTAAGTGCGAATTAAATTGTAAATATTTCTATTTTTTTTATTGTACTCATGTCAGGGGTTAAAATTTCTTTTTAAAATAGCATTACACACCTTTAAAAATGAGTTTATATGTGTATTTAAGAATGTGTGGAATGCACTGAATGAAGTACCTTTATTTATTATGTGAAAAATAATTTTCATTTGCTTGCTCCTGGAACAGATTATAAACTCGTGTACCGTGGTATCATACTACTGTACAATGAATACCTCGGAATTCCCCCTTTTTGATGTGAAGAGAATCATTAAATTGGTACAGCTATTACTAAGAATGGCTGGTAATTCTGGTTTTGTCTAGTCCTTAAGTCTTCTATACCTCAAAAATGTTTAGATTTGTATAAGACTAATCAGTTACTTAATCTTCTTTTAGATTTCAATATAACGTCCTGCTTTGAGCCAATCTTTAAAAGCGGGGTTTACAAGCTAACATTACTTATTGGTGTTCTTGGGTAATGATGTAGGAGGTGATCTTGAAATACTTTCCTTTGCAGTTATTTATAGTGTTTTAGGAGGCTTTCTTTTAGCAGAGAAGGCTAGGCTTATTATTATTATTATTATTATTATTATTATTATTATTATTATTATTATTATTATTATTATTATTATTACTAGCTAAGCTATAACCAAAGGGCTCCAACAGGTAAAATAGCCAAGTGAGGAAAGGAAATGAGGAAATAGATGAACTGTAAATGAGAAGTAATGAATAAATAAATATAAACTATTTCAATATCAGTAACGATAATAAAATAGACCAGTCATGCACAAACTATGAAGAGGGACCTATCCAGCCAGTTCATCGTAAAAGCTTTCACTGCAAGTTTGAACTTCTAAGGTTCCACTGATTCAACTGCGAGCTTCGGAAGATCATTCAACAATCTGTTTACACCAGGGAAACAACTTCAAGAATTCTGGATTGTATTGAGCCTTATGAGGGAGAGGGTAAGGCTGTTAGAATTAACTACATACCTAGTACTATGTACAGGATGGTACAGTCTGAGAAGATCTGAATGCAAAGGTTGGTTTAAATGAAAAGAAAAAAACCTCTTATGCAACTTGTATAAAGAACTAAATGAACGATTGTGTTGGGGAATAATATCCAGATCAGGAATAAAAATTTTAAAAGACAGCAAGTTTTTGTCCAACAAATTAAGATGAGAGCCAGCAGCTGAACACCACATAAGAGAACAAAACTAGAAACTAGGTAGATTGAAAGACTAAATTATTTCTTCGGGATAGACTGATCACCGAAAACTTAAGATTTTTTTAACAACACAATTTTTTTTGCAAATGAAAGAAGAAACAGACCGAATGTGCTTCTCTAAATTAAATTGCAATTGAGAATCAAACCTAAAACTTTAAGGGGGTTATGTATAGGTAAAGAAATATCAATGCGAAGATCTGCATGTTGAGTATCCTCGAACGATCGGCACTTAATACCATACTGTGAATTTTGTTAGTGTTTAACTTCATGCCCCATAATTTGCACCAAACACTAACTTAGCTAGATCTCTATTAAGGGATTAAGCAACCATTTGGTGTAAATTTCGGGCTAATTGGAGATATAGATGTAGCCTAAATGATAAAGTAGTTGCCCTATTGGTTACCGGAACTTAAGCCATTCTGTTGCTCCGAATTTGTAAGCAATCCTATTCACTGTTGTACAAAGAGATTGTATTATTATTATTATTATTATAACTTGCTAACCTACAACCCTAGTTGGAAAGGTAGTAAGCTATAAGCCTAAGGGCTCCAACAGGGAAAATAGCCCAGCGAGGAAAGGAAATTAAATAAATAAACTACAAGAGAAGTAATTAACAATTAAAATAAAATATTTTAAGAACAGTAATAACATTAAAATGAATCTTTCAAATACAAATTATGAAAAATAGAAAAAACCGAAGAGGAAGAGAAATAAGACGGAATAGTTTTCCTGAGTGTATCCTCAAGCAAGAGAACTCTACCCCAAGACAGTGGAAGACCATGGTACAGACTATGGCACTATCCAAGACTAGAGAACAATGGTTTGATTTTGGAGTGTCACATTTTCTTTGTCTCATGAGGGGGAATAGTTTTCTTTAGGAAAAGGCATGGTTCCTCTCTGGGAAATATGTCACATAACCAGATTAAAACTCTTAGCGTAAATGAAAATGATAGCCAGGCACAAAAAGTGTAGTGCTTCCAAGTGAATGATCACTGCATTACTCGGTATGTCTAGAAATTGGAAATGGTGGGGTTACCTTTACATAATCATGTTTGCAGCTTAACTGGTTAATGGCCCTACCACGTTGAAAACATTTCGTATCTGATCAGCAAAGTTAAGCAATGTTGGATCTGGTCGCTATTTGGATGGGTGATTGCCTGGAACATCAAATGATGTTTTTAACAATGAGAAAGGAGTTCTGTTCTCTTGCTCCGGATCCCTGAGAATGTAAGGTATTTTCCCTGTTACATACAGGAAAAATCTAGATCTTTACACGTTCCCATCTTTTACCTTGATTTATCAAGTATGAAACAAGTTCAGACTCTCTGCAAACCAAAAATGACTCAACAGTCCTGTTCGGCACACAAGTTGTCAGACTATACGAGATAGTTGCTGTACCAATTGATCTGCTCAGACAGCCTTTTTCAAAGGTGTCTCATCCAAACTCCTCCATCTTACATCTAATCAACTGGCGACTTTTAAACGTATGCTTGAACCTCTGGTTTTTGCAGATATCTAGATTTTCCTTCATATGTTCTAAAAGACAGTCTACCATTACTTTTCATCAAGGAGGTTGGAAGTTTAATTTCAATGGTGTCACTCTAAGAATGTATCAATGACTAGATCTAGCTAGAATTACTTTGTTAAGATTTTTTAAGGTTTCCTTTATAATAAAAAGAATATTCAATATCAGCCATTATAGGCTATATCTCGATGCTGAATTTGATACTCAGGCATCTGGGATTAGATAATTCCTTTATAGGCATTATAACAGATATCTTTAAGCTTGTCAAGATTAGAAGAACTCCAAAAATACAATATATTCTACCAGAATTTGGATGTAGTTTTATGATATTCAGAAGGTTCTATATTTAAATCTTTTGAAAATCTCTCACTTACGATTTCACAGCTTAAATATTTATTTTATTACCATTGACTTCAGTTAAACATATGATAAACTGCAAGAACTATCTTTTAAAGTGGGCTTAGGGAACAAAAGATGGCTTTTGTCTTTTATGCCTTCCATTAGGGCTAAATTATCTTAAGACTAAGAATCTGTGGCAATTTTATCATTTCCCATTTTCAGAAATGGTTTTAAGCATTTCAACGGAAAATAGTTTTCTTTGTCCAGTATATTTCGGACAAACTATGGACATTACAAAAAATGTCCCTGATTTGATTCTGGGATTTGAATTCCCATTAGTCATATGTCCAAAAATTTAATAGCATTTCTGGTTAACACTTTGGTCACAGAAAATCACCAAGAATATGATCCAAATCTTATTAAAGCCTTGAATATTGAGGTTTTAGGTATTAGGAGTAAACCTACATCTCTTAAATTTTGCAGAAATACTTCTTTGGGAAGATTTTTTTATCTTTTTTTTTATCTTGAAGAATCCTGGGTTTCTTTTAAACTTTTAGAATTCAATCAATATATAGTTTATTTTTTATATTTCAATTATTGTTAGAAATCAATCTGGGGTCTTGTATTTCAAGCTGTATTTTGAGATGGTTTCCATTAATTCAGACCCGATGAGCCTAGAATTTGAACTATTTTATACAAATTACTTTAAGTTTTGACTTATCTCTTTCCTTCACTGGCACCCCACCTCTATCAGTGTGTGGGAGTCAGCAATATTAGCATCAGGGGAGGTTCACAAAAATAAACAGAATCTTAATAATAAAATATAGTTGCTAAAACGGTAATATTAATATCTATTATTGAATAAATGTTACTAAAAACACTACCTTGAGAAACACCACTTTTCTGCTTACAATAGGTCTTTGGGTTACCATAATATCATCTTACTATATTTTGTGTATAAAGTGCATTTCCAATAAATTGTGTTTAAAAAAAATCACGTTTCAACTTCCGCCAATTGAGTTGTAAATACAAATGGACAGTCTAGTTATTAAGAGTGTGACAGAAGAAAACTCCCTAATGCAGTACCTGAGTGAGGAAGTCGGTGTCACTCATTTCACGATGGTACGCCGTTCTATATTGCTGTTCTCTACTTTTTCCAGCAATTTTTACCAGTAACCTTATGCCCTTCGTTTTTGTTACTATCTTACTTTATTATTTTACAATAATTTCTTTCGTGTTTTTTTAGTCCTTGTTATATTTTCATTGGTGAGTGACTTCAGTTCTTACGTTTTTAAGTGGTTTCTAACTTGCATCCAAACTCGAATTTCATCACGTCATAAAACAAATCTCTGTTAGAAGTCATGGACTTATATACATATACATTATTGCGTAATGGAGCATGTACTTTTCACAAGGCAGAAGTGTTATGAATATTGGGGAACTTCCACAAATATAATTTTTATGTAGTATATTTAGAATGATCTCTTATATGCACCAGGTGCCTTTTCAAAATTATAGAAAGCAGGAATTTATTTAGTACAGGCATATTTTGCTCTACAGGAATTATAAGACCCACCACGCCATTCATATATGAAATATGTAGTTGTTTATGAATGCTTACTTCAGTGAGTTGATGGATATTACAATCCTGGCTAGTCTTCTGTCTTGCAATCTAGTGGTCTAATAGAGCAGACTGGATTACAGGAATGCAAGGTTCCACAGCAGAAGAGTATGAAGTAAATAAAGAATTTGAGGCTATATGAGAGAATTTCGAATCAGAACCATCAGAACCCTACTAACTGGAGCTAAAACTGCTAAGGGAAAGTTGAGTAGCTATGCTGCAGTTTGAAACGGGGCATTTAGGGTTAAAACTTCTGCCTTTACTCGAAAACTCATTGGTATTCTTAGATTTCACAAGAGAAGTTAAGAAATACACGAGCTTTTGAAGCCCATCACTATCAAAGCTAGATTTCTTAAAGTCTGGAGTGGTATTATCTTCATCATACCAACTATAATCGGCTAGACTACTCTAAATTTTTCCGAATTAAAACTTAGTTTTCTCTTATGCTTTGAGCCTTTAATTTGGGCAGCAACCATTAAAATATCTTTTTCCATTAAAAGCTCAGTAAGCCCTTTGCTGTCCTGCACACACTTCCCTAAATCACAATACTGGACCTGCACGAGAGACAAAGAGAATGTGGATCATGATCGCCCAGAAACAATTCCCTTGAAAAGTCTACGTAGCAATTACTAACTAATCCATGAGAAGACTCCCATATTACTAAAAACCTAATTAATGGCACAATCTGGAGATTGGGAAAATAATTGCTGACTTGATAACACAAGAATGTCGCACAAACTGGAAGACAAAAGATGCACTGCATACCTAAGCCATGGTTATTGCTGTTAGCTGCTGGAATGTCTAGAAACTATATTAGAGACTGAAGCATACTGGAAGGAAAGGAAACATTAATTCTTATAGTTTTTGAGGGTAAAGACCTATACCAACTGAGCTTTGAGAGAACAGCAATATTAACATCAGGGGGATGTTCATAGACATAACAGTATTACTGTAGTTACTTGTTCACAAATTACGCTCATGCAAGTATAATCTATATAGGCTAATTAATCTAATTTACAGTACATCAATGGGCAGAAAATTAGCTAAAGCTCTAATTTTAGAACTTAGCATAAAACAAGGTAAACTTGGCTTTAACAATATTTAACAGTATTTATACTGGCTAAAAAATTTTATGTTTATAATCAACATATACTGTACTAGCCTTGCTTAGATACTTATCAAGCTTAACAGAGGTAAAACTTGAAATACAGTGTACCGTAATACTCTACCTCATTCTTTTGCAGTTAGAAGTTCTCAAAATGAGGCGAGTGTGGATTTTAAACAAAATCCAAGTTAATATACATTTTACTTATTGTGATTTTAAGAAAGATTCGATTTTTTCTACAAACTGGATAACTGCATGGCCTAATGGCCTAATTTTATTCTTTCATTTTAAATTTATCATTATAATTTATGTTCTTGAGTGTTTCAATTTTCAAATATATCAATCTGGTTTCAGTTTTAATTCGCTGAAAAATTTTCCTCTTACTGCTGGTATTACTACCAGTGAAATCAAGGCATGATCAGATGTCCCAACTGGAGAACCAACCTTACTTGTTATAACAACAGGGGAATCTGTGTACAACAGGTCCAAGCAGTTATCAGACCTTGAGTAGCTTCATTTATGAATTGCTCACAGCCTGATTCAGAGGCAAAGTCCAAAGCTCTTAACCCCTCCCTGTGGTGAGCATTGAAACCACAAACAAAAAGAAAAGAGGCTTTCTATAATCTTCTTGTATCTTAGCCATAATGGTAAGAAGACAATCAAAGATAGATTCATCCATGTCCGGATTCCGGTATATCGAACACAAATAGAAATTGTTATGCCTACCACAAACTTTTATTACCTGAATCCCATGACCTCCATATTCATAACAGGACTCATGAGAAGCTGGGTACTCATTCCTAATATACACTGCAATTCCAAGGGCCTTAGGAACGGCATCCCGTTTCAAAATCATTAGCTTCTTAAAACCAGTTATAAGAAGCTCAAATGAGTACCTCATTTTAGGAACCAGGGTTCTTGAGAACATAAAAATATCATAATGACTGGATGGAACTGTAAGACCTTGAATATGTATATGCAGACCACAAATATTACAATACTGTAGACAACACTGACGAAGTCTAGGACGTATTGCTCCAGGATTTCACTCAATGTCTCTAGACAGGATAAGAATTAACGGCAATAAATAATAACTAACTTAACAGTAAGGGTTTGGAATGTTCCTCTCACAGAGTCAAAAATTATTTAGCTACTTTAGATCCTAGATCTTACTGTTCCACATCCTTAGTAGTTCTATACGATATCTATATTGCGAGGCAGAAGACCGAGTAGGTAATTTGGATCCTTATATCCTTCCCCTCGCTAAAATAAGTGCCCTTAAGCAACATAGTTTTTATTTCGGAAGATGGCGCTTCAGACCATAGATGCTCCTAATTTCTTATTTAATAGAATCTTTATAAATATTTTTGCTGTTTGTGATATATTAGCTAAAGTTGGGCGATGAATTCATGTTCCAAGTGACAGTGCATTTCCGTTCCCTTGCAAGCTCAATCACTAGATCATCATGGAGTTACTTTTGTTATGTAAATTCTAACACGAGTGGTTTATCACCCTTACAAGTCTGGCTTTTAATAACACATGAATATTATAGTGGGTTGTTTGTATTTAATGAAGAACTCTGGTTAAAAATAAAAAGTTAAATTCTCAAATAATTCATTGCTATAATTTGGGAGGTGATGCTACATAGGCTATGCCTTTTGTCCATTAGCCTTTACATAGTCGCAGCACTAACATGCCAGTTGGAAACAATCATCGCTCCTGAAATATTACGATGACACTACCTTATAAACCTCTCAATTTACCCTTTTCATTGTGGATACGAGTATTTAAATTGTTATCACTATTACCAAGAATGGATGATGTTACCTCCGCCTACGAAGTTGGAAGGAGCTTATGTTTTACCCCCTGGCCACAATTTTAATCATAATGAAACTTACAAGGGTGAACTGTTATGTAAAAAGCTGGAAAGGATTAAATTTTGGAAGGTCAAGGTCACAGTCAATTAAATGTCCAATTCACATAACCAGCCATAAGTTTGTACATCGTTGTCACAGAGACTTCAAACTTAGTTCTTTTTTATGAAAATTCAATGCACAAATACATAGTGGTGATAGTGCCTTTACAGGATACTGAAAATTTTGGAGATAAAGTCTTAAATAATTAAGTAGACATACATACATTTAAGTAAAGTTGGTTCTGTTATTTATGCTGAATGTGTATCATATTTACACACACACGCTATATGTACATATTATACAGAACAGTACACAGCATATACATACACATAAAAATATATATATATATATATATATATATATATATATATATATATGTATATATATACATATACATATATATATATATATATATATATATATATATATATATATATATATATATATATATATATATATATACAGCATATGTGTGTGTGTAGTCAGAGTATTAGGTTTTAAGGAAACTTGTACATTATGGTTTGTGGAGTCATTTGGCAAAATGAATATTCTGGATATGTTCATTAGATTCTACTGAATATTATCACAAGCTGTTTTCTTTAAAAGTAATATAATACCTTCATTTTATCGTTAGGGGCATATAGCTACAAGTGATTCTCCAAGTTACTTATACTAATGGGGAATGTATTAACATCGTAATACGGAGTGGTGTCTTTCCTAAAAGTAGAATGTTTAACACAAAGCGGGGGTACTATCCCCTCTGTGGCTAGGGTTCCTTACCCTCTATCCAGTCCTAAGGGATGGGCTAATGGGGGTTATAGGGCATGCGAGATTACCTTTTCCTACCCAATGACTTTTTGGTGGGTGTTAATTACTCTTCGGGAGATGGGTTAGTCCCTTGCAGTCTTATTTAGGCGGAGATGGGTTAGTCCCTTGCAGTCTTATTTAGGCCACCTTCCTGTACCATCCAACTTGTCAGAGGGTTCTCGATTACCCCATGGGTAGTTAGGCTAAAGGGTTATTTCCCCTTGGGAAGAGTTTAGTAGTTATGTTGATCAATATTTGCCTCAAGGAACGTAAAAGACAGTCACTCTTTCCCTTGCTTGATACAAATCAAATCTCTTTTAATTACAGATGAACAACTTGTAAGTTAGGTATAACCAGGCGGGATGTAATATCCCAGCCAACCCTTGTTAGAACCATGCTCGCTGTTGCTATTATAGTGATTGTTGTGCCTCTTGGGGCACAGTGTGAGACCCTGAGAATTGGCCTTTCTGCTTATAATGGATTCAAGCAGCCAAGAACCAGCTCACGCAAGCAGCAATCTTGAGATATGATCCTTTATCCTCCTTCCATGTATGTCAAAGGATTTGAAAACAGCTCAGGTACATTGGAGTACATACCAAGATGGAACTCCGAGATCTCATCTGGCCAAAAGCACAAGCCTCGGCAGTGAGTGTTTTTGGTCATGGAACAGGCCCTTAGAGATTTTGAGTCAGAGGATGATCTACAGTCCTAGACCTTGAAGAAGAGAAAGGGAGAGCCGCCCTACTACAGAGGAGATGAGTCTCCTATAGAATACAACTTTATAAGTAATGCTCCAACTCCCGTTACATCTGAGCTCATTTGTATTTATATCCCTCTGGGGTGGCTACTGTCTGTCTTTAGGTTGGTTCAGTCACCTTGTGTCCCTTGTGGATGTAGAAACTATCCTATGGATAGTTGAGAACTTAGTACACTCCCACTATGGCAGTTCTTTCTAGGGACCTGCCAGTTCCAAGAGATACTGGGCTTCCTGCACCTGCTTGGGCCTTGTTACCGTTATGTGCATTTCCTTTTTTATTATCCTATTAAATATGCTTATATTTACATTCCAGAACCTTTCCACTCCGACATAGTCGGAACAATTATAAGATGTTCTACATGTATGCTCAAAGTGAGAAATAATTCACATTAAAGTTTTATTCATCGCACTAGTTGCTCTCTAAATAAAAAAAGTTTTCTGCAATAAATGAACACAGCAAGAAATGTATGCATGACATTCAGTGAAAAAAATAACTTTTCTATCATAGCTCAAAGCACCAAACAGGTAACCATTGACTTTTCTTGGATCACAGTACATTAACCATTTCATTCATTGTTAAATAATTTAACAGGCTCATTTCCTTTACAATTATTGTAGTAGTCCGGAAGTGATCAGAGCATACTTCCTGCCCAGTAACAATATAGTTTAGGTTTTGGCTTCTACAACAATGATTTGTGATTTATTTTGCATACTTTGTAGCATTTCTAAATTCTGATTTACATGTTTTATAGTTGAAATATTTCTGCTTATTTGACCAAGTCAAACTAATTTTAAATTGTCCCAAATTTTTTAATTTTCCTAAAAAAAGGAAAAATTATTCTTTCATCATACACTTGTGTATATTGAAACTTTTTATGGGTTCTTATATTGATTATATTGTAATCTAGAGCATTTAAAATGGGAATGTATTCAAAACTGTCGGAAAATATAAGAAATAAACACTTCTCTTGGTGTTATGTCAATGCCTTGCAAGAGGGAAACTACAGTGTATGTATCTATGTATATGGGTATATGTATATAATATATATATATATATATATATATATATATATATATATATATATGTATGTGTGTATACATATATAATGTATAAGTACAAATACACATATACAATATATATACACACATATATATATATATATATATATATATATATATATATATATATATATGTTAATATTAATATTAATGTTAATGGAGTCTAATGTTAACGTTAATGCAGTCTTATGTTAATGTTAATGGAGTCTTATCAAGGGAGTTTCCATTGAACAGCGGAGTACTCCAGGGGAATGTGTTGTCACCTATGTTGTTTATCCTCCTCAGGAACTTTGTAATGTGTAGAACAGTCACAGATGGTGGAGAAGGATTGGACTGGATTGGTGATAGGAATTTAGCAGACCTAGAGTATGCTGATGATGCTGTCCTTCTTAGCAGAACACCACAGGATTTGCAATGTTTACTTACCAGAATGCATGAAATATCACACTAGGTGCGGCTGAAAATAAGTAGAAGAAAGACAGAGATGATGAGGACGGAGTATGCAATAAGTAGAAGAAATACAGAGATGATGAGAATGGAGTATGCAATGGAAGATGAAATATCATTATAAGGAGAGAGGATTAATGAGGTACGAACAATGATCTCCAATACAGGGTCTTTAGAAATAGAGTTTAGTGAAAAATTGAAAAAAGCAAATCAGACAATGGCCGTGTTAAGTAAAATTTGGAAATCAAATCGCCTAAAATTTCACATGAAAATCAGACTATATATAAGTTTAGTGAGATTGGTGTTACTCTATGGACATGAGTCATGGTATGACAATGAAACATTCTCCAATAGATTTAGTAGATTTGAGAATAAAGCCCTCAGAAGGATATTGGTAGTTAAATGGCAGGACAGGATTAGAAATGAAACTATAAGAGAGATTACTCAAATACCATATGTGGATGAGATCATGATGAGGGGTAGATGGAGATGGTTTGGGCATGCTCTTCACACTCCCCAAGAGAGATTAGTTCACCAAACGTTTAACTGGGCTCCACAAGGTACTAGAAGAATTGGAAGACCCAGGCCTACATGACTTAAGACTATAAAGTGCAAAGTAGGAGATGAGGAATGGAGAAGTATTGAATTAAAAGCTCAAGACAGAGACGACCGGCGAAATCTAACCGAGGCCCTTTGCGTCAATAAGCGTAGGAGGAGATGATGATGATTATATATTTATATATATATATATATATATATATATATATATATATATATATATATATATATATATATATATAGATGATATATTTATATATACATACATATATATATATACATATATATATATATATATATATATATATATATATATATATATATATATATATATATATATATATACATATATATTTATATATATATATATATACATATATATTTGGGCTCGAGCCATGTCATCCTGATGGAAATTCCTCAATGGCAGATTCTATTTGGGATATTTCTGTGAGTTATATACCAGAGAAATTTTACCTTAGAGATATTGCGGAGTTCTAACCTCCGGAACAAATATCCCGAAAGATATCGAGTATAAATCGGGGACGTGTTAATAACAAGCCATGGTTATCCCTCCCCGAAGAGAGTTAACTTTGTCTCGAAGGATAAGGAATAGGGTAGGATACATGGGTGAGAGAGCCGTTACAATTCCCGATTTCTGTTTAACCATTCCTTTTCCCATATGCCATCCTTGACGGTTGCTTGGAGTTTTTCTGCCTGTTTTTCTACCTTTGTGAATGATTTAGAGATCATGAATGCTTCAGTTTCTTCCTCATTGACTAGGTTGAGTACCCTTTTATTGTGTGTTGAAGAATTTTGCATCTCCACCCCGTTTATTTTTCAATTTGCATGCTTTCATTGTTCTGTGGCCAACATACGGTGGGTGCTATTGCATCATGTTTTCAAATCACTCAGATATGCCTAGTTATCTAGTCATATTAGCCTATTGTAGGAATATGTTTACATTATTCTTTTAGTGTGGTATGATTATGGGTATTCCAACTCCCTTTTTATGGTGTTTTTTGTGTGTTTTTTTATCAGCAATGACTTACGATAGCTCCACCCTGACTTGTGGCCATGCCTGGTGAATTTTCACTTGTGCACCATCCCCTTCTTTCACTTAACCTTACTGGTTTTGTGAGGCTGCCCATCCTCCCATGCTGTTGACTCGTTTCAGTAAGGAACTACGGTCATGAAGGTCCTCTGGGAGTTGGATAGTGTTTTACAGTTATCGTAGGGTGACTGTTTTCACTTTCCACTTAGCTTATATGTTTGGTGAGGTGGCAAACCTTGCTGGTTGGGCCATAACCTGACTGTCCTGGGAACTACAGTTCCTCTTGTCTAGTCATCTTACCCAAGCTATTGAGTTTTTTTCCTCACCTGTGTGGTAGGCTATGCTTTCCTGCACAGTTCTCCCTATGGGCTAACCCTACCTAGGCAAAGAGTTGGTAGCCCCTTGGGATTTTTGCCTTGGCAGTTGCCTGTTCTGTGCCTGCATCTTCCCCTCCTGTGCTATGTTCTCCTTGCTGCAGAGTCTTGACTCCCTTGCCTGGTTAACCTATCTTGGCACAAGTGTCCCCTTCTGTCTCAGTTTCTAGTCTTGTCAGCTTGAGTCCTTGTAGCACTGGCTGTGTGTTGGCTATGGGACATTCCCTCTGCCGCCTTAGCTGCAGCCTTAGACTGGTCATCCCTTATTAGCTATCTTTCCTTCCTGTAACTCTCCCCCTGAGTGAGGATCCTTCCCTATGGGATTGTCCACTCTTTTCCTGTTGACTTAACAATGCCTCTGCTGCTTTGTTTCTACATGCCTGGGGTGCTGAAAGGTCAGTTTTTATCTTGGCTGCTATAAATAGTTGCTGCCTCAACATAGCTTGGCAGTATGATAAGTGAACTTGCCCTCTTCGGTTGTCCAATAGACCGACTCTGGAGGTCCTGGTGTTCCTTTGATGTGAATCTTTCCTCCATATTCCTACTGCACTGTCGCTGATAGTTTATTTCATAAATCTCCAATGATTTCTGAGCTGTTAGGCATGAGTCTTATCATCTCATAATCTAAGCCATATTTTAGCTAGTAGGTTTAATTATGTTACGATTAATCTTAAACATTACTTTATGTATAAAATTTCTTATCTAGGATTAATATTAAGAAGAAATATTTTTAATGATGTGTAGTCATTGAATTTTTTTCTTCTTTACAGGTTGTAGATAAGATGGAGTGTTCAACAGTCCCCTGTACCAGGCGGGTCAAGTTGACCCGTGGATACAAGACCTGCCGGAAACATGCGAACTGTCATGTTTCCAAGGGGTCAGTTGCAATCTGGGAACCTACTGACTGCCAGGTTTGCAAAGACCTCCTTCACACCAGCTTCCACGCCACAGACGTCTCCTTGGATGTGCAAGAACGGAGTTAGAAGGAACTGAAGGAGCTCCTCTTTCCCAAGGCCGAGGTGACTGCTGTTTTTGGTCACAATTTACTGATGGTTCAACTCCCACCAGTACCAGAAGATCATGCAGATGATGAAATTCAGGACGCTCTGCAAGTCATGAGTCTGGATGCCGACAACATGTCAACAGCTTATACTGCGTCATCAGAGAGGGAGAGAATCCTGCCGAGCACGAAAGCCTCTGAGGAGTCATTGGATGTACCTTGGGTGACTTCAATTCCCAGTGCTTCTTTAGCTTGTTCTCCCATCCCTGCTGCTCAGGCCGCAGCTTCTAACTCTACACCTGTCCCTACGATAGACAAACCTTCGTTTCATGGTCATATGGAGTTTATGGTGTCCATGAAGCTTTCATGGAAAACCTAACCACCAAACATGAACGTTCTCAAGCGGACCTCATGACGAGGATAGAAGCTTTACAAAAGGCACCTGCTTCTAAGGCTCCCCCTTCTTCGAGCTTACCAGAATGCATAGTTAAGAACCCTTGGCATTATGCTGAGCATATAGCCTTAAGTAAAGTATACCTTCACATCGTAGAAGGTTCGAGTTCCAAGCCAGCCTCGGACTTGGAATTTTTCCCATTGATCGATATTTGTCCTTACTGCTATGTAAGGCTTAACTTGGAAGCGTCCATTAGGGATGATATGATTCCTAAGGAAACAATCATCCTGGACCATAGCAAGGCTCAGTCTCTTTTGGTTAAGGAGCTGAAGACAATTGAATTCACTAATACCCAACATTCTGCTTTTGGCAGGAAGCAGGTCCTTTTGTAGCACCTAAGGATACTGTCTTCCCTAGCGCCTCTAAAAGCTTAGAGGCTGTAAAAAAAAGAAGCAGTGGAGGGTAGATCATTGCCAGTGCTAGAGGAGTGCAAATCATTCTCCTTAGCCCTTCCTTATGATTCGGACAGTTGGGAGGATGTCCAATATACCTTTACTGTTGGAAAACTAGATAAGGACATTGGAGGCAAGCAGTTTTATGGGGAACTGCCTAAAATTACCCAATCCCTTTTAAGGAAAGAATCAGAAGCTAAAGAGAGACTATCTGCCTCTTTATCCTTCCAATCTTATCTAAAGATGCTTATTGGAAACTATTCCAAATCTGATCTCTTCCCTGTCTTGGTGAAGACTTGCTTAACCATGTTTCATAGAGATCTCCATGCTTTCTTCCTAGCCAGGAGAGCATGTATAGAACATGACCTACCCACTGCTACGATCAGGTATGAGCCTAGAAAGCTTTGTAGACAAGTGGGGTATGTCCTCTAAATGGAAATTTACCCCCAGTGAAGGACCTCAACCCAAGGGCAAGAAGCTCAGACGACACTTTAAGGGAAGGAAATCCTTCCCTATCACGACAGACTCAGTTGCAGCCATCCCTCAGACTGTATATGCAGTTTCCCAACATGATGTATTACAGTCTCCAGCCTTCAACCCGGTGTATGAGAGAGGAACCACCATGTTTCACCCTGCCAGAGCTAAAACAAAAGGTACCAGTAGAAAGGGAAGCTCTGGAAAAGGTGGTCAATCTAGAGGCCTAGGAAATAGAGTCAAGGTGGTTAAAGACGCAGGTCCTTCACACCAACAATGAGGAGCTCCCCGAGCCGAGCTCCTCATTGTTGGTGTGAAGGACCTGCGTCTTTAACCGCCTTGACTCTACTTCCTAGGCCTCTAGATTGACCACCTTTTAATGAGGAGCTCCCTGAGCCGAGCTCCTCATTGTTGGTGTGAAGGACCTGCGTCTTTAACCGCCTTGACTCTACTTTCTAGGCCTCTAGATTGACCACCTTTTCCAGGGGGACCACTTCACCTGTTCAGGGATCCATGGGAGTTCTATCCCTGGGCTCTCAGCATAGTCTCAAAAGGAATAGGCTGGAAATGGAGACAGAAGCCACTCATGTTCAAGAGGCTCATCCAACCAAAACCCAAATTTATGAGGATCATGTACAGGGTCTTCTCCGGAAGGGAGTCATCCGTTGCACAAAATCCATGAACTTTCAAGGGCGACTAATCTGCGTGCCCAAGAAAGATTCGAACACTCTTCTAACTATTCTGGACTTGTCCCCGCTAAACAAATTCATTCTGAATGACAAGTTCTAGATGCTGAATATCTCACAAATACAGACCCTACTACCCAAGGGGGCTTACACCATCTCCATAGATCTAACAAACGTCTATTGGCATCTTCTGATATGTCAGCACTTCTCCCCCTACCTTCCGGCGTCAATGACCGTAGATGTCAGGATGCCTGAAAACTTTAAATCAATCAATCAATCAATCAATCCCCCTACCTTGGTTTCAGACTGGCAAGAAAGTCCCACGTATTCAGGGCTATGCCCTTCGGGCTCAATATAGCTACAAGGATTTTCACGATACTAGTCGAGGCCATCGTCCAATAATTACGGAACAGAGGCCTCCAGGTGATGGTGTACCTGGACGATTGGCTAGTCTGGGCTGCAACAAAGTCGGAATGTATTCTGACAGCCCAAGAAGTCATAAAATTCCTACAGTCTCTGGGCTTTCAAAACAACCTCAAAGAGTCCAGGCTGTCTCCAGCTCAGGCATTCCAGTGGCTAGAACTTCACTGGAATCTAAAATTACACACCCTCTCTCTACCGCAAGGCAAGAGAAAGGAAATCACAAACTCTTTGTTCAAGAGGACTCGCCAACTGGCAACAAGAAAGTCTTGGGTTCACTGCAGTTCGCTGCCATGACGGACCCAATCTTAAGAGCAAGACTCAAAGATGCCAACAAAGTCTGGAGAAGAAAGGCATCAAAAGGTCAGAGAGATCTTCGCCACCAAACCCTGGTCTTACTGCGAAAGCAACTCAAGCTGCCACCAAACCCTGGTCTTACTGCGAAAGCAACTCAAGCTGTGGTCCACTACCAAGAGTTTATCAACACTTCCCTCTGCAGTATCCTCCTCCTTCCATGACTATTCACATGGATGCCCCAGAACAAGGTTGGGGGGACACTTCCCTTCCAAGTAAGTACAGGGTCAGTGGTAAACCACATTTCAGAAATTTCACATTAATAATCTGGAAGCTATGGCAGTGTTTCTGACTTTGAAGAGACTGAACCTGGATACGAAATCACACATAAAATGAGTTATTGACAACAAGACAATCGTCAACTGTGTCAAAAGACTGGGTTCAAGGTCTCCTCAGATCAACCATGTGATTCTAGCCATCCTCACGTTAGCAAAGTAGAGGAATTGGCATCTCTCAGCAATTCACCTCATAGTCAGGTAGCCGAACTCTGTGTTTAGCTTAAAAAATGACTCGCAGCTGATTTCATGTTAGAATAGTGCAACAGGTGTTTTTTAAGTGTCGAGGCATGGGGAAGTCTAGTTCAGCTTGTTGGACATTGTAAATGTGGATGGTACAGCCGCCATGACAGTTTCCAAGATGGCCGCCGTCAGAATTTGTTTTAATCATACTGTAGGTTATAATGGACAGAAATTTGTTATGTTTGTGACAATTACACCATATTTTAACTAGAGAAACATGTTTATGTACTTTATTTTTGGTTTGTACCACAAAAGTTCGTATTATTGCCAGTTTTATGAGGAAAATGAAGAAAATGGGGTAAAAATTAAATGAGGGTAAATGATCTGAAAAATAGACTTAGCAGAACAATCACTACGTGTATTGAAGGAAACATTGAAGGAACAAACAAACATTTCACAAATGCCTATTGAACTTGAACAGTAAATGGATTTCGGCAAAGGCTTTTACATCCACGTACTTGTGTGCATCAGAGTCCATTATGTGTACATTTGCAACGTCGAGTTGCACAAACTGCTTGACATTTGCATGTTGTGAGCTCCAAACAGAATGCAGTGATTGGCTTCCCAGTCATCAGTTGTGGGTGAAGCATCTCACCACCTTCTTTTACCACCAGTTCCCACCCACTTTCCTCAGGTGCAGGAAGATGCGGTTCAGCTTCCAAGGTTCTTCTCCACACTAGGGATTGATAATGTTGGCGCCTGATGTGAAGAATCAGAGCATCATGGGTTGGAGGCAGATTCTCAATTGATTTGGTCAAGCCAAGAAATAGATCACACCTGACTTTCTGGATGGAGTTTTCTTGACTATTGGGAACATACAGCTTGCAGACAAAGGACTCTGTATCAGCAATCACATTCTCATCGGGAAAGTCTTCCTTGCCGAGATTCTGGAGAAGCTGGGAGTTTTGTTGGAAGATAACCCTTGCAGAGGGCTTCCCAATTCCAGCAAACTGGCTTGTACTATCTGAACCTGTTACAGCAAGAAATGTGAGAAGTGATGCTCTCTGCGAATCTGTGATGTTGATGGAATGACCAGGAACAAAGTGTTGCTTTTTAGGTGTTCTGGCTTTCATCCAGAGAAGAGAAAGTGGCTGAGCTGTGGCTGAGAGGCAAGAAGGAGAACAAGAACATCAGTGTCTCGACTCAAAACAATAGTTTGTGGGTATCCCTGTTCACTAGCATCCTTCACATGGAGAAGAATCCTAATGTCCGCCTCTTCATGCTCAGCAGATGATGTCCACACTTTTGCAGGGTCCATGAATCCTCTGTTCAATACCAGCTCCACTCCTTCTTCATTGTGGAACTTGTTTGCTAACTCTAGGCATAGAAAATTAGCCAAGCTAGCTTTGTTTTCATCTACAGAGATGAATCTATCCCACTTCCCCATGGACTGACTTCTTGTTTCCACATCTCGTCTGATTGCTTTCTTGCCTCATACTCTCTGACTTCGAGCTGTTGACTTGATTGGTTTCTTCTTGTACTGGTCAAAGGCAACGTCAATCCTAGAACAACTGTTGGAGAACACGTGATTGACATAATCAGCAACAGCATCAGCCCATTCGCCGAGAGTTTTAGCGTTCATCCTATTTCCTAGTGTCTGGATCATGGCCATTCCATCAATGACAGTGCATGTTTGTAATGGTTCAGGCGTAACATTATGTGGCAAGCCTTGCTGGAGAATCTTGCCAAGGTCTGCTTTGTTCTGAGTGTTCTGAGGTAGACGCAGTCTGCCATCAGGCATTGCCAGAGAAAGTGGCACTGCACAAATCTCTTGCTCCAACATTT